>NW_020203300.1:15440-21378 GCF_001531365.2 Cynara cardunculus var. scolymus | reverse complement strand
TTTTCTTTTTCGGCCATCAAGCTTCGCTCTGTTGAATTATACTTGTATTTATTCTTATAGTAGTGAGCATGCTTGATCAATCGTCCTTTGCATTCCTTGGAAAAATGGCCAAGTTTTCCGCATCTGAAGCATCGAAGGTCATTTTTCTTTCCTTCCTTGTTCTCTCTCCTTTCCTCTCTTCTTTCTTCTCTTCTTTCTTCTCTTCTTTCTTCCCGTTCTTCTCTTCCATCTCTTCTTTCGTCCCTTTGATAAAATTTGGATGGCTTTCTATCATAGGATGAATGGTACCTTTCCCTTCTGAACTCTTTTTGCTCGTACGGTTTTCTGATGAACTTCTTTTGGAACTGTTTTGTAATGAAGGCCAAAGATTTGGCGAAAGCTTTAATTTCATCATCTAATTCAGAAGTTTCCTCTTCAGATTCTGATTCTACCACCAATGCTTTATTGCCCTTCTTCTTATGTTCTTTGGCTGGAGACCTTGATTTTTCTTTTTCATCGGCATCAAGGCCAAACATAGCTGCATATACTACTTGATTCCATGAGTTAGCAAATTTAGTGCCACATCTGGTGACACCCGAGGAAGTTCGAATCCAGAGATATATTTGGGGATTGTCTCCAGAGATTCGAGGAAATATCACCTCGGCAAACCCAAAGACCCTTCAGGAGGCAATAGACATTTCTACCAAGCTCACAAATAATGTTGTTCGGTCTGGAGAATTCACCAAAAGAAAGAGAAAGATGGAAGAACATGGGAACCAAAGATCTGGGGTAAGATCTAACAAGAATAGGAAAATGGTAGGAAATTTTGGAGTACAGACCCAAGTCGTAAAACCAGGAAAGAAACCCAAGTGCAATAAATATAAATATCCGCACTAGGGAAATTGCACCACTTGCCAAAGATGCCACCAAAGCGGTCATCTTGCAAAGGATTGTCAAAAGCGATTATGTTATGAAAGTGGAAGTCCAAATCATATGAGGAATGTATGTCCAAGGAGAAAGCAAGGAACAAATACAAACCAAAATCGACCAATCAATCAAGGGAACCCATAAAGTGAAGCACGGGGCCGAGCATTTGAGATCGGAACAAAGGAGGCTAGGCATGATCCAAATGTGGTTACAGGTACATTTCTTCTGAATAATGAATTTGCATCAGTATTATTTTATTCATGAGCAAATAGAAGTTTTGTATCATTAGATTTTAAGCCGAAGATTAATTTAAAGCCCCAAAGGTTGAAAGAAGTTTATATAATAGAATTTGCCAATGGTCAAGAAATTAGAGCTAGGGACATAATCATGGACTGCACTCTAAGTTTAGCCAAAAAGTATTTTAGCATAGATCTTATTCCGATTGAGCTGGGAAGTTTTGATATAGTTATAGGCATGGATTGGCTATCCAAAAATAGAGCTAAAATAGTTTGTTCGGAAAAAGTTATCTGAATTCCTCAAGAAGGAAGTGACTCAATTGTATTTCGAGGAGACGAGTCAGATCAAAAAATTAGGATTATATCATGCATGAAGATGCGAAAGTACTTAAAGAAGAATTATGTTGCATTTTTGGCACATGTTATTGATAAGAAGGTCAAAGAGATGTATTGATGATTTCCCTGTAGTTCGGGAGTTTCCTGATATATTTCCCGAGGATTTACTAGGACTACCCCCGCCAAGACAAGTCGAATTCGGTATCGACTTAATTCCTGGAGCTGCCCCCGTGGCAAAAGCACCATATCGATTGGCCCCATCAGGATTGCAAGAATTGTCAAGTCAACTCCAAGAATTTTTGGATAAAGAATTCATAAGACCTAGTTTCTCACCATGGGGTGCACCGGTTCTATTCGTCAAAAAAAAAGATGGGTCAATACGAATGTGCATTGATTATAGGGAAATTAATAAGTTGACCATCAAGAATAGATACCCTCTTCCTAGAATCGATGATTTGTTTGATCAACTTCAAGGTGTTGTATAATTTTCAAAGATCGATCTACGATCCAGATATCATCAAGAATTCGAGATGAGGACACCCCCAAAACGGCATTTAGGACCTGGTACGGCCATTACGAATTTTTGGTTATGTCATTCGGGTTAACCAATGCACCGGCAGTTTTTATGGATCTGATGAATAGGGTTTACAGACCATACCTGGATAAATTTGTAATCATTTTCATAGACGACATACTAATTTATTCACGAAGTAAGAAGGATCAGGAGTAACACTTGAGGATGATATTAAAACTACTTAGGAACCAGAAATTGTACGCAAAATTTTCCAAATGCGAATTCTGGATTCGTGAAGTACAATTTCTTGGTCACGTGGTTAATGAAAAGGGATTCAGGTGGATCCTGCGAAGATTGAGGCCATAAAGAAATGGGAAGCCCCAAGAACCCCGACGAAAATTCGTCAATTTCTTGGTTTGGCAGGCTACTATTGGCGATTCATTGCGAATTTTTCAAATATTGCGCAACCACTCACCGCTTTAACTCAAAAAGACAAGAAGTTTGTTTGGGGAGAAAAACAAGAAGAGGCATTCAAGACCCTTAAAATAAACTATGTAATGCACCTATTTTATCTTTACTAGAGGGTTCGGAAAACTTTGTGGTCTATTGTGACGCATCACATCAAGGTTTTTGGATGCGTACTAATGCAAAGAGATAAGTTTATTGCATATGCTTCAAGGCAACTCAAAGTGCACGAGAAGAACTATACTACGCATGACCTAGAATTGGGAGCCGTAGTATTTGCACTTAAGATTTGGAGACACTACCTTTATGGTACCAAGTGCAATGTGTTCACTGATCACAAAAGCCTTCAACAGATCCTCAACTAGAAGATGTTAAAAATGAGACAAAGAAGATGGGTTGAACTACTTAGTGATTACGACTGTGAAATTAAGTACCATCCCTACAAAGCAAATGTGGTAGCCGATGCTCTAAGTAGGAAGGAAAGTGTGAAACCAACAAGGGTGAGGGCTTTGGGAGCATTAGTAAACACAAGTTTGAAAGCACAAATTCTCAAAGATCAAAAAGAAGCATTAAAGAAATAGAATTTGATGAATGAGACTCTCCACCACATAGAAACTAAGTTTCAATTGAAATCTGACAGAGTGAATTACTTGGGAAATAGGGTTTGGATACCTAAGATTGGCAATCTTAGATCAATAATTTTGAACGAAGCTCATCGATCAAAATATTCAATTCACCCAGGAGCAGATAAAATGTATAAGGATTTAACGGAACATTATTGGTGGCCTGGAATGAAGAAAGACAATGCCCTGTATGTAAATAGGTGCTTAACTTTTGCAATGGTCAAGGCCGAACACCAAAAACCTTCCAGTCTACTTCAGCAACCCGAGATTACTCATTGGAAGTGGGAACAAATATCAATGGATTTCATCACAAAGTTGCCCAGAACTAGGAAAGGGCATGATACAATTTGGGTGATTATAGATCGACTGACGAAATCTGCTCATTTTCTACCGATTCGAGAAGATTATAAGATGGAGAAGTTGGCTCAAATTTATATAAATGAAATCATTACTCAACATGGAGTACCTATCTCCATTATCTCGGATAGGGCAGTCGATTAACGTCAAGATTTTGGCAATCACTACAAGGAGGGTTGGGTACACGTCTACATCTAAGTACATCGTATCATCCCCAAACTGATGGGCAGACAGAAAGAACAATTCAAACACTGGAAGACATGTTGCGTGCATGCGTTATAGATTTTGGTGGAAGCTGGGATACGCATCCTCCGTTAGTTGAATTTGCATACAATAACAGTTACCATGCCAGTATCCAGTGTGCGCCCTATGAAGTCTTATATGGACATAAGTGCAGATCCCCACTCAGTTGGTTAGAAATCGGCGATCGACAAATAACCAGACCTGATGTTGTCCAAGAAACCACTTATAAGATTGTAATAATCAAGGATCGACTCAAGGCTGGAAGAGATCGTCAAAAAAGCTATGCCGATAATCGGAGAAGACCATTAGAGTTCCAAAAAGGGGATAAAGTATTTTTAAAAGTATCGTCATGGAAAGGAATAATGCGCTTTGGAAAAAGAGGCAAATTGGGTCTCCAATATATTGGTCCCTTTGAAATAACTGAGAGGATTGGGCTAGTTGCATACAAGTTAAATTTACCACCAAAAATAAACGCTATTCGCGATACATTTCATGTATCAAACCTCAAAAGGTGCATAACAGGCGAAACACTAGTTACGGCCATTGGAAGACGTGCAAATTAACGATCAGCTGCACTTCATTGAAAAAGCCATAGAAATCATGGATAGATAAATTAAGTAGTTGAGGTGTTGGAAAGAGAAGATTTTATGAAAAATAAGTATCCCCACTTGTTAGGGAGTGACGAACGAAATTTCGGGATGAAATTTTTCTGCATGGGGAGATTGTGACATCCGTCATTTTTGGGCGTCAGGTTAGCACCTTATAGGATTTTTAAAATTTAAGAATTATATTAGGATCTAGTCATGTTGATTAAAATTCATTTGTCGTAGTTCAGAAAATCCTATTTTGATGGGTAACTGATAAAGTAAACTTATTTAATGCCAAATTCATTAAAACTCTCCAAACAAAATAAAGTTGATATTATAAAAGTCCAAATTAAATTATAAAAAGTTTTATTTGAATGTCCAAATAATTTTACAAAAATTTGGAATTTTGACCTAATACTGATATTTTATCAGTATTTGACTATTATATTTATGTTTTACTTTAAATGGGCCTTATTTTAATTAAAATAAAAATTAACAAGTATGGACTTGGGCTCTAATAAGGACCGCCCATTTCCTTTCTTTAAACCCACATATAAATACTCCATATTCTTTGAAAACTCCCATTTTTCATCCTCATCTTGCATAAACATTTCCTCTCACTAATCTCTCTCTAAACCATACCCCTCCAGCCGATTTCATCTTCAAACAACATTAAAAATCTGTCAATCTTCAAGAATATTCAAGACTTCAAGCAAAAGGTAATAGACTAATTATCTTACCTTTGTATAATAATAAAGATTCTCATTTTCTACACCTTCTTCTTGACTTTGCAATTAAATTTTTTGGAGAATTCAAAAGGGGAGATTATACATCAAAGACATAAAAATGTCTTCAAAATGATGATAATCTATGATCCTGTGGAGTCCCTTATCTCTAATCAATCTTCATTAACTTCATAACAATGACATAATCTTGATATATCTTGTAAGAACACAATATGAACATTGAGAGGAAAAGTCAAAGCTCTACAATTCTGGTCAAACTCTCATTTATGTACGTATTATTACAAATAAGCTCTCTTACACTAATTACAAAGACTACTCCCAATTTATATGGTCAACATATAATGACAAGTCGAAGTCAAACTTCTATAAGAAAGTCAAACACGCTGACTTTTACAATTGTAGATTATATTTAACTTTCAAGACGAATACAATTAATACTGATTTTTAAGTCCTAACATTCTCCCCCTTTGTATTCAGAGTTGAAAGAAAATTCTGCGCTTTGAGTCCTTCTTTGAACTTTGAAACATTATGCACAATATGTCTTCTTTCAAAAGAAATCTTTAACTTGAAATCTTCAAGCGATCAACTGTTGAGAAAGATCTTCTAGCATTCTCCCCCTCGAATGTAGAATCATGGTGATCTTCTCTTTTAACAATGTAGATAAAAAATAATCTTCAGAAACACTATACAAGATGTGATCTTCAAAGGATCTTCAGATAATAAGTCTTCAGTAAACTGTTGTGAAAATGATCTTCACATTCAACATCTCTCAGTCGTTGTAGCACGCAAATAATCTTTCTGCGATTATCTTCAGTCGCACTTCTTTTGAGTCTTTTGCCAACACTGAAGTTACTCCTCCTTGATCTTTGCATCAAATTCCCTTTAAAATGTTCGGAAATGAATATTTCATTCATTATTACATATA
>NW_020203300.1:0-14914 GCF_001531365.2 Cynara cardunculus var. scolymus | reverse complement strand
TTGGCCTGGGCTTTGCCTTTTCCAATATTAGTCTCCAAAGAATCGAGAACTAATAGATTATGTGGTATGCTCGGATTATGTATGTTTGGAACAAGATTTTCATATTCTTTTAATCCTGACACAATTCTCGTCAATTCTTTTAGCTCACAACAACTACCCCTCTCTTTTTCATTTTAAACTCAGCACACAAACCCTTTTTTTTAATATTTAAGCTCACTCAGATATGGTTGTCCTCTTGGGTAGGTCTGTCGGTTTTGACATTCCATAGAGGTATTTCTGATAAGCACTCAGTCCCTCCTAGAATTTAGCTTTATCCACATTTGATCACAATGATTGATCAAAAATATTATTTCTTTAAAGCACAATGATCAGATAAAAGTTGATCAATTAATTTGGCTTTAAGCACAATCAATAAAAGAATGAAGCGACAACAATTCGATTATTTGATATGTATGAGAGAAATGAATGAAGATCTTTAAGAACAAGTTTACAGATTTTGATATTAAAAAAAATGAATGTGTATGAATCAGTGAAAAAAAATATCATAAAACAAAGTTGAATACAAACGAGTGTATTATCACCGAAAATGATTTTCGTATAAGAGACGTGATAATAACTATTTGAAGAATAGCTGAAACATGTATTGGAGTTATGTACGATGAGAAATTACGCAAGTAAAATCTCAAGAAATACCTCTGAAAATGTACTCGTTTTCCAAAAAAAATCAAATTTCAAAACCATTTATTGAAGAATTCTAGAGCCTCCCCCTAGAAAACAACTTTAAGTAATGAAACTTTTAATCTCAAAAATGAAAAGGAAACATTTTAAGCTCGGGTCCTAAACTGGGTATTTAGAAACCACACTCGGTAAAGTACGGGTCATGAACTGAAGTGTTCAGAAGCCTTAGTTTGAAATAAATCACAACTCCCCCTGCATCGGTGTATCATTGAAATGATATTCTGATCAGCATAAATTTTACACACCTGCAAAACCAAATCAAGTAGATTTTGGTACCCAAACGAACTTGGGTCCTAACATGTTAGTATTTGGTTGGGGTATGTTGTAGTTTCCAAACCATTTATTTCTATACGATGTATTCTTTTCAACACTATGAACAGGATGATCATGAATAAAATATGAATCATACCAGTAATTGTGATCATACCTGTTCTTACCTTTCCAGTTGTTCTGATAACTGTTATCTCCATGCCACCTGTTGAACCGTTTGTTATTTACAAAATTATTGGTTCTGCATGTTAAGCACAAAATCCTTCTCTTGCTAAGATTAATCAAATCATTAGTAGACTTCACAATGCAAGGAAGATTGTTAGTACCAACAGGTGTATGAGATAAAACAGATTCAGCTTTMTTAACCCAAATGCTTTTAATCTTTGAAGGATAATTGGGTGATCCAATGACATACCCTTGATAGTACTGATTATAACGAGAATAGTTCTTAGAAACATTAGATCTAGGACTACTTGAATAACTGTTCGAATAACAACAATTATAAAAGTTGGTTTTACACTGAGAAGGAGAACCAGTTGAACTTTGAGCACACGAAAAGTCTTTGACTTTTTGTAAAAGTTGGTCTCTTTCTACAGTAACTAAATCATATTTCTTTTTCAGTTCAGTTCTTATGTTCAATTCAGTTTCAAGGTCAGTCTTTAGATCAGACAATTTCTTTGAAGTATCTAGGGGTTTACCTTCTAACTCCTTCTGAAGCATTTTGAACTTTTTCTTCTGACTAATCAACTCTCTTTTCTCTTCATCAGAGTTGCTTTTGTCATTCTCCGAAGCAATGTCAAGTCACTTTCTTTTCTCAGTAAGCTCTTTACCAATTGTTGTATACTTCTTTGAAGTATTTCTTTTCTCAATAGCAAACTGCTTTTCCTCTTCGTCTAAAGCCTTTTGCTTTAAATCAATGCTTTCAGACAGTTTCTGTAGTTGGCTCTGACAGTCTTCAGAGATGTCTTTCTTTTCTTTAACATTCTTGGCTCGTTCCAGAATAATAAGCTGCTCAAAATCCGAAATTTGCTTTAGAAGCATCTTTGCGTTTAGCTCGAGAGAGTTAATCTTATTTTCGTAAGATTCTCGTTCAGCTCCAAACTTTCTTTCAACTTCCATAATCCTCTTCTTTTCTATCTCCATCTCTTTCCTATCATCAATTAAAACATTTTCAGCCTGTAAAACCTTTTCCTTTTATAATTCCAATAATCTCCTTAACTCAGTAAAATCCTCAATCTCTGTATTAGTCCTTGAAGAGTTTTTCTCAATTAAAAATGCACTTTTAACGTCTTTGAGTTTATTGAAAAGATCTTTATTCTCTGTACTCCAAGTCTTCAAATTATCCTTAAAATCATTTTCTATATAGCAGAGAGTGTTCTCGAGTACTTCAAACCTAGACTCAAATGCCTTCTCTATTCTTTCACACTCTTCTTTATAATTTTTCTTTAAAACATTGAGAAATACTTTCTCCTTATAACCTTCAACTCTCTTTTCCAGAGTAATAATTTTCTCTCAGAAGTTCTCAAATACAACAGCCATTTAAAAAAAATAAGATTGATCAGTTAAGGATCTATGCAGTGAAATCAGTTAAAAGAAATCAGAACAGTTTAAAGCTCAAAAAAGGAATAGAAAAACAACAAAAACTGAAAACACACACAAAAACAGATATACGATGATCCAMAAAGAAAATCTAAACACAAATGAAAACCACGAACAATTAGAAACCTAAAAAAAATTAAAACCGTTCAAGTCCAAAACAAACTGAGTCAAGTCCAAATCAAGCAATAGCAACTCTTTACAATACAGATGTGGAACTAAAAAAAATATGTTAAATCTCGAAATTCTATCCAAAAGTCCACTTGAATGCTTCTCGTATCAATTTCTTCACTTGGGCTGCTGTGACTTGTTTTTTTTAATCCCAGAAAGCAAAGCCAATTCAGCAGGCTTTCAAATCTGTTAAATCTATCCAAACCCAATCTTTGCTACGCCTTAAAACCTTCCAAAGTGTACTTTGATTTACCTGACACAAAAACAGTTAAACAGTCAAATCAATAACACAGTTAGGCTGCTAGCTTGAACAATATGGTCAAGTCTGTTCCAGTCCTCAAGTTCACAAGCACAGATAATACACAAGGTTAAAACAATGTACCTGTTTAGCTGAAATGTAACCAATATTGACTATCAAACCTGCTTCTATTTCAGACATCTAACAGCAAGACCAAGACAGTTTACAAAATCTGTTTTCAGCATGCATCAATACAGATCTGATGATGCAGTCTTCTCTCGATGACCCTTTATCTCACCTGGGCTGTTGTTCTAGTTCACGAAATCACAAACACAGAAAAACAATGAAACAACCAAATCCTTTCGAATTGGGTCCTGTTCTGTGATTGAGAATAACCTGCAATTTACTGGTTCTGGTAACCAATCTGTTTAGCTGAAAGAAACTATCAAAAATGAACCAAATCTGTTTAAAAAAAAACAGCAGCTTCAAGTTTGTTTTAAAAACAGTCAAGATTTCATGTTAAACCTGCTGTTACCAAACCAGATCAATATGAAACAAGATACAATAACCAAATATGCTCAAAACAAAACAGTTCACTGTGTAGCTGCTGTTTCAGACCTCTAACAGCAAGATCAAACAAATTAAGACAGACAATACAACTTGAATAACAGCTTTCACTTACCAATCAAACTTACAAAAAACACAAACCTAAACTTGTTGATCAGTTGCTGGGCTATTTATTATACTGTTGGTGACTTGGCTATTGCATCCAACCCTCAGCATTAGCGATGAATGGTTGTCACTTATGATCTGTCTTGCACTTAACAACCCTTGGAACTAGCAGTTTGAATGCATGATCTGTTCATATGTGGCTTCTCAAATAATCCAACTGTTACAGCACCAAACAGTTGTTGATCAACCTGTTACAGCACCAAACAGGATGTTGATCAAAACAAAAACCTGATAGAAGCTGTCGAGGTGATCCAGAACTTCAAAACTGAACTCTAAACAGTCAACATAGGCTGCTATAAACAGTAATAAATCGTTCAACTCAAAGAATAAAATGCTCAATAGACCAAGTACTTAAATCATTCAAAGCAGGTGTAACTCAGGTCAATAAACAGTCTGACCATAAGGAAACATGTAACTATTATAGCATGACATGCCATTATCAGCCATGGGCAATCCAGCAACCATGAAGAGCTTTTCCTATGATATTATATCACAGACAATGTGATTGAATGTAAATCAGCTTCTTTTCATGCCTTTTCTTATCTCCTAAAAACAAGCAGCAGCAGCAGGTTGTAATTGAAACAGACCGATTACCAAGCAGATTGATTGCCTGATTTCTTGTTGCTTATTCGCTAAATTAAAGATAAACGTTCAAAACTCACTCACCATAGAATGTACTTCTCACTGTTTCAAATCGAACAAGACTGAACTGTGTGAGGTTTGTGTATAAAGAACAAACACAGAACCTGTGTGTGCACACAGTCACCTGCACACTGTCTAAATCGAACCAGAGCTTGATATCAACCTGTCACCTTGAATATTAAACCTGTCAAGACTTGAAGCTTAAACCTGTCAAGACTTGAAGCTTAAATCGGACACAACTATGAATGTAAATCCAACACAGCACAAGGCTAAATCGGACACTGCTAGTAGCTAAACCTGTCACTACAAATTTCTAAATCTGTTCACTACTTACAGCTTAAACCGAACACAACAATGAATGTAAACCTGTCAAAGCTTGAATGTTAAATGTACATCTTAAGAGTATAAACCAGACAACACACGTCGATGCAATGATTCAACACAGAAGTTGTTGAACAATTAAGAATCCCAATGAAAACAGTCAAAATGGAATCGATTCTTGTCAAGATATTGAGCAATTTATCAAATTGAATCAATAAACAATGAACAATCAAGAATCTGGGTAAGAGGAATTGAGCGGTTTAGAAGTCCGGACACCTTGATTCACAAATTTCTAAGTCCTAAACCGGTCAAGAATAAACCTAATCCGGTCACAAATCCGTTCAAGAGTTAATCGGTTAGGTATAAACCGTTCAAAATTGAAAACCTAAATACTTACCTGATTTGTACGAACGTCCGGTGTAGCTTAACCGCTCAAGAAATCCGGTCAAGAGATGTGCGGTTTACCTCTTCTCCGCTCAAGCTACGTGCGGTTTATCTTTTATCCGCTCGATGCAGACTTGCGAATTCGATGAAGCTTTGTACGGTTTACCCTTAGTCTTGAAATCGATTGATGAGAGGAATCAATCCGGTCAAAAGATGAGAACAAGATGAAGATTAGAATTCGATTGAAGCTTTACTGTCAAGGTTGATGCGGAGAACAAGATTAGAAGGTAAACTTAGTTTTGATCGGTTTAGCCTGTTGGGCTTTAAACCGGTTCGGCTTATGAAGGTAAACTAATTGAACGACTTAACAACTAAAAAGAAATAAAAAAATAGATCAAAACTATCAAAAACACAAAAACTATAATTTTTTTAACAAAAAATGGATCAAAAACACTGGTTTTAAAAAAAATTCAAGAACACGAAAAATTTCAAAAACACAAAATCCAATTAATTCTTGAAATGCAATGATCAAATCATAAAACTTTGTGAATAACAAAGATTCACAATGCAATTACGAGCATTTTGATCATGAATTATACACAAAAACACAAGAATTTTATGAAAAAATCGGATCAAAATAAAAAAAAATTAAGAACACGAAGAACATAAAAAAATCAGAAAAAAATTCACTTATCTCTTCAAGAATCTGATTTCTTCATCTCTGATCTCTTGCAATCCTACTCTGATACCAATTGTGGAGTCCCTTATCTCTAATCAATCTTCATTAACTTCATAACAATGGCAGAATCTTGATATATCTTGTAAGAACACAATATGAACATTGAGAGGAAAAGTCTAAGCTCTACAATTCTGGTCAAACTCTCATTTATGTACGTATTATTACAAATAAGCTCTCTTACACTAATTACAAAGACTACTCCCTATTTATATGGTCAACATATAAAGACAAGTCAAAGTCAAACTTCTATAAGAAAGTCAAACACGTTGACTTTTACAATTATAGATTATATTTAACTTTCAAGACGAATACAATTAATACTGATTTTTCAGCCCTAACAGATCCACGAACTTAGAACTCTAAGAAAGTAGGATCAAACCACATTGCATGTGGAATTTAATCATTAAATGATGTATTTTGAAAACTGACAGATTCTGTTAGCAATTATGTCGATTGTATCTTTCAAAATAAAAGTCCAAATGTTTTGATTTTTCTTCTAAAATGTACTTTGATGAGTTATGATTCTTTTCCAACTGGAATCATGTAAAATGAAGAAGTTTTGAACCTTCAAATGTTTAGAACAAAATAACTGTGCAACAACACACTTGACACTAGGTAAAACCTACTTTGGACGATCATATCTCTCTGGTTATTCCTCCAAAATGGTTTATTTTTCTTCTAGAACTTATTTTAATGAGTTATCTTTCTAATACAACTGGTCTCACTAAAAAAATATTACGTTTTGAGCTTTCAAGTTCTTGATACAAGATTATGGTGCAAAAAGAGCATTGCTGTCAGAATCTTGCATGCATTTTAAAACGGACTTATTGTCACACCCCGCTAAAGCGGAAACACGAGGTGTAACAGGTAAGCGAGTCACAGCAACAGATAATAAATAACATCATTCAAGTTTTTAAAAAAATCCAATTTTAATATCCATAACCAAGATGGAATAGAAAACTTCTTTACAAAAGCTTCAACAATGAACTTAATCGGTATCGCCACAAACATGCTCCAAAAACTTCATTTCTTACTTACTTCCTGAAAAGCATGAAACATAAACAAGTCAACTACAAAGAGTTGGTGAGTTCACGGGTTTTCACATGCACAAAATGTTACAATGCATAAATCATTTCTTGCAAAACTATACACAACTTTTGCACATAATAAATGTAAATCTAATACGATGTTTAGAAACTTGAGACGCTACTGAGCCTTTCCTGACCAATGTGCCTCATTATTTTACGAATGACCATAAGTAGCCCGTACACTCACTTAGGTCCCACAATTTGTAATAGTATTAATTCAGCGCTGGTGCAAATTCCACATGATTAGACCAATAAAACATAGGTAATGTGCACCCCTTTCTGGGTGGGACCGTCAACACCACATTTGCATATATTACATATTTCATTACATAGAAATATAGTTTACATCATAAGGTCCCACTAGTACAAGTATTACTATATGTACAAAATCTATATATAAAAATTTCAAAAACAAATCCTGTACTATTACATGTAATGCAACATGAATCTTCAAAAGTAGACAACAGATTAGGAAAATAATCACATTWTCCCTTTCCCTTTAATATCCCCGGACCCCGCTATTCCTGCATTGCATAATTTAAAACAGAAAATGAGGGTTAGACCAGATGGGTCTAGTGAGTAAATCTCTTCCGTGCAAATGCAGGGTGATGAACACCAAAATATGATAATGTAATTCCGTTTAGAAATATTCTGCATTACAAATAAATGATGCAGTTCACAATATCATGCAAAATAGAGTATACCCAAGAACCTCAATTCTATAAAATACCTCTGATTAGAGATCCAACGTTCTCAATATGAAACAAATATTGTAACCAAAACTTCTTGAATCAATAGGCCATTTCTTTATAAATATTAACAGAAAAGATTTAAGGCAATACTTGCCTGATATAACAAACTATTTTCCCTTCTCAATAACATCTAAATTATTATTTCTAAATAGGAATAATATCTTTAATTCATCAGGTCACAAAGAAATGATGACTCAAAGTTGTTAAATCCAATTGGTAATAATAATAAGAGTTATAATAGTATCCACATATGACAAAGCCACCCTTATTCCAAGTACACCTCTCCTTGATATGTCACCCTTATTCCTCCATCAAAACAAGGCTACTTATTAGAACATACATAAGTCACCACGTCTGAAAGTACCCATTCTCAGTTCCAAATCAGAACAGACAAAAGTCATCACGTCTGGGGGAACTATTACTTAAAACAAGTTTCATACCAAAACAGACTTACGTCACCACGCATGGTAGAAACAATTTACAAAATCTACTTCCATACCGAAACAGACTTATGCCACCACGCCTGGTAGGAAGGTTTCCCAAAATATAGTTTCATACCAAAACAGACTTACGTCACCATGCTTGGTAGAAATATTTCCCAAAAATCCCGTTCCAAACCAAAACAGACTTATGTCACCACGCTTGGTAGGAACATATCTTTATATTTAAAAAGATATAAAATACCCATTTTATAATCCATAATTAAACCCAATAATAGACATTTTAAACCATATAAAAAGTCTTAAAATATAAAAGTCATGAAAATTTTCCAAATAAGAAGTTATCCGGATATGAAGTCCGGACAAAACTTGTCCCTTTTATCCGATTTACTAATCCGGACAACTCATCGCCCAAGGCTTGTCCGATTTAACACTTAGAAATAAATTCCATCTTTTGTCCGGATAAAAAGTCCGAACAATACATCGTTCAAAGCTTGACCGATTTAAAATAATCCGGTCACCACATGGTCGTATTCCTACTTCTCTGTTCAAAATGTTAACCATTCTTAACAATCTTAACTCGCTTCACACTTAATCGGTTTAAGACTAAACCGTTCAACACTTGAGCGGTTTAAGGCTTAATCGCCCAACCCTTGTCTGATTTAAGAAATATCCGGACAAGCTTTGTCCGATTTAAACCTAACCCGGTCACCTTTTGTCCGGATAAAACCCTTAAAGAAATACATGATTTCTTTCCAATAATAATCAACATTCAAATAAAACCAGTATCAAATTTTATGTAAAAAGGTTTAGAAATCACTCACCTTTAGAACACAATTTCAGATTTGAAGAAGATGATGAATGCAAGACCAATCTTGATTTAATATTAGATCTCCTGATAACTCTTCTCTGGTTCTCCCAAAGATCAAATGAGGCAAGAAGCCTTGCCTTATACACAGAACCTAATATTTATACTTTCCTTTTTAGGAAAGTCGGCCAACCAGGCCTTCACCCAAATGCATGCATACCAATAAAACAATACGTGCATGCACATAAACTCATGCACACATATGCACACACACACATATATATATATATGCATATATATATATATATATATTTATCATATTATGCATATATCCTTATGCATAAAATACACATACTCACATATTAAATTTACGTAAGCATGTATCCACATAAACAGTTAATTCACATAACAAATACCTATGGTAATGATCAAAACCCGGTTATCACACGGGGACATGCCCGAGTTAGCAAGAAGCGTTTACGGACGGAGACTTTATTTGGAAACATACTCCCAAGCACACCAATTTAGCATTTATATCATAATGCAAAACAGTAAACAAAACTTGACTAAACAGTTCTTTAGTTCAACGATTTTGACTAAACAGTTCTTTAGTCCAAAGGTTTTAAGCAAAGCATCGACTAAACAGTTCTTTAGTCGCATGATTTTATAATTTAACAGTATAGTTTGCATAACTTCATGCTTTTCCCCTAGTTTAAATAAACAAAAAACATTAAAAGTGGGGCCGTGAAAACTTACTAGCTAGCCGATGAATATCCAAGGAGTTGATGACGTCTTAAGTGCTGAACGTCCTGCCCCAACCTTCCTAAACAGTCTAATGACCAGAAATTAGATTACATATGGGTTCTCGACAGAGATATAGTCAAGTTATATCTTATGTAATGCCAATGGGTTTTATGATTTAAAATTGATATTTTTATTAATTGCTCTAAAAATAGTCCAAAAATGTGTRTATTTTGCAATCAAATCCTTTGCGCAAAAAGCTGTCATTTGGACAGAATATAAATTCCAAATCTGGCATTTTTGTCATCACAAATCATTGCCAATAAGAAACCTTCTACAACTCTTTTTATGTCCAAATTTTATATCTACCATAAAAGGGAGTTAAACAGACTTTTTCTCAAATTTCAAGAACTAAAGATGGGTTTAAGACAATCATCATTACCCAATCCTTTTTGAGTGACACAGCCCCCAAAACAGATTGTACATCCTTCGAGTGGCGGCCATTTGGGGGTCTAAACTCATCATTTTCCAAAGAGCTTTAAATTTATTTTAAAGCTAACACATTCAGCTAGCTTCTAAAAGAAGATTCATCAATTTTTAACGAGTTTTTACTGAATAATCCAATTTAGAATGCATGCAAGATTCTGTCAGCAAAGTTCTTTTCACATGGATATCTTGCATCAAGAACTTGAAGGTTTAGAACTTAACTTTATGGCCAAAAACCCACATGCAAGCCTCTTTACCAACTTTTCTTGAGTTCTATGTTTGCATATCATAGATTACCATCATTTTGAAGATATTTTCATGTCATTGATGTATAATCTCTCACTTTAGATTCTCCAAAAAGTTTTAGCTACAAGGACGAGAAGTAAGTGTGGATATGGTAGGATCTTTGTTATTACCTTAAAATAAGATAACTAGGCTAATACCTTTTTCTTTGAAATCTTGAATATTCTTCAAGATTGACAGTTTTTCCAAAGATTTCTTGAAAACAAACTAGGCTAGAGTGGTTTGATTCTAGAAAGAGAGAGATATTAGGGAGAGGAAAGGTTTCTTTTTGCTAAAATGTGGATAAAATGAGAATTTTCAAAGGAGGTGGAGTATTTATATGTGGGATTTAAGAAAAGGAAATGGGCCGGCCTCAAAGGCCCAAGTCCATTTCAAATTATTTATTTTAATCGATTTAAAATCCATTTAACCTTATACCAAAATATAATTTGAAAAAAAAATTGACAAATGTATCATTATTAGATCCAAGTTCCACATTTTTGGTAAAATTATTTTGAATATTCTAATGAGACTTTAAAATTTCAACTTTATTATCTTTGGAGCATTTGTTAATGTATTTTGTAATTACATAAGTTAACTTTATCCGCTACTTGTCGAAACAAGTTCACTGAACTATACTTTGGGAGCTAAGCCAGATGAAATCCAATCGATCATGACTAGATCCTAAATAAATATAGCTATAAATATAGGTACCCTAAAAGAGTGCTAACCTGATGCTCCAAGTATGACGGATGTCACAGTCTCCCCAAGTTAAAAAAAATTCGTCCCGAAATTTATTCGTCAATCCTTAACTTTGGACTCGATTGGGAACAAGTGGGGGTACTTTCTTTTCATGAAATCCTCTCTTTCCCACGAGTACTCCGGTCCATGCCTCGATGTCTAATGAACTTTTACAATTGGAATTTTGTTGTGCCTCAGCTACTTGACTTTTCTATCCATGATTTCTGTTGGTTTTTCAATGAAGCGCAGATGTTCGCTAATTTGCACATCTCCAAATGGCATGACTAGAGTTTCATTGGTTAAGCACCTTCTGAGATTTGACACATGAAATGTATCATGAATAGCGCTCAGCTTTTGTGGCAGTTTCAACTTATATGCCACTTGTCCAATTCTCTCGGATATTTCAAATGGCCAATATATCGAGGACCCAATTTCCCACTTTTCCCAAATCGCATTATTCCTTTCCATGGAGAGACTTTTAGCAGGACTTTATCTCCTTTTTGAAATTCTAATGGTCTTCTCCGATAATCAGCATAACTTTTCTGGCGATCTCTTGCAGCCTTGAGTTGATCCTTGATGATTACAATTTTGTCAGTAGTCTCTTGGACAATATCAGCTCTAGTTAATTGCCGATCACCATTTTCTAGCCAACTGAGTGGAGATCTGCATTTACGTCCAAATAATGCTTCATAAGGCATGCATTGAATACTGGTATGATAGCTGTTGTTGTATGCAAATTCGACTAACGGAAGGTCCATATCCCAGCTTCCACCAAAATCTATGGCACATGCACGCAACATGTCTTCCAATGTTTGAATTGGTCTTTCTGTCTGTCCATCAGTTTGAGGGTGGTATGAAGTACTTAGATCCAGACGTGTACCCAACCCTCTTTAAAGTGATTGCCAAAATCTTGACGTAAATCGATTGTCCCTATCCGAGATAATGGAGATAGCTACTCCATGCCGAGTAATTATTTCATTTATGTAAATCTGAGCCAGCTTCTCCATCTTATAATCTTCTTGGATCGGCATAAAATGAGAAGATTTCGTCAGTCGATCTATAATCACCCAAATTGTATCATGCCCTTTCCCAGTTCTAGGCAACTTTGTAATGAAATCCATCGATATTTGTTCCCACTTCCATTGGGGAATCTCGGGTTGTTGAAGTAGACCGGATGGTTTTTGGTGCTCAGCTTTGACCATTGCACAAGTTAAACATTTGCCTACGTGAAGTGCAATGTCTTTCTTCWTTCCAGGCCACCAATAGTGTTCCTTAAGATCCTTGTACATCTTATCCGCTCCCGGGTGGACTGAGTATTTTGATCTATGGGCTTCATCCAAAATTATGGATCTAAGATTGCAAGTTTGGAAGAAGAGCCTTCTCCAACTCTGGGGATGGGGGCTCTGCCCTTTTTCGCCTGTGCCTCTGCCAAAGAAGCCTTTAGTGCTCGAACAAGATCTGGGTCATCATATTCTTCTTCATTGATCTCCTCCAGTGTGATAGAGCTTGACCCCTTCTGTGGCGACTCCTCTACTGCTTTACCCTTGCCTTTCCCCTTAGGCTCTGGAGATTTGTCTTTTGAGGATAGGGCAGCAGCAGAGTCCACTATTTTTAGTGGTTTGGCAGAGGTTGTCTTCTTTGGTTCCTCTTTCTTCTTCTCCCCCTCATGACGATCATGGTCATCACCTCCTTGATCGTCATGGATTTTAGTGGCTTCTGTCTTGCAAGTAGTAAGGGGAGCCTTCTTCAATCGCTTTAAAACTTTGGAAGCCGCCTTCTCCATCTTTTGAATGACCTCCTCAGCAATCACAGAGGCAGTGTTGATATCCATCTCTGTGGCCCATTTGATTTTAGAGATGCATCGATAGATCTCATTTATGAAGTTATCACGTTCTTTGATGAGTTGCTTCGTGCAGTCTCTTATAGATTTGTTGCTTGCTCGGGCATCCTTGAGGAGTTGGTCGGTGTATTTCAGCATGGTCTCTCCAAGGGCTTCAACCATTGCGTCTAGCTCTCTGCGAGTGGCTAGATGGTTAATGTTAGCCCTGGAGGATTTAGAATCAATGCCATAGGTGACCGCAGAGGAGAACATCCCTTTGATCTCATCCTTGAGGGCAGAATAATCGGTGTAGCCGGCGGAAATGAAGTCTGCAGCAAAATGGGCGGCAACCTCTGTTAGTTATGTCTTGAGCTTTTGGATTGAAGAAGGGTTGAGAGACAGAGCGCTGAAAGCTTCTGTGAGGTCGTCTTTGTTGAGGGCAGAGCTCTGAAGGGCTGATACGGTCGCCTTGAGCTCAGAAGTTGTGGAAGTCAACTCCTTCAGAGCCTCTGTTAACGGTGCAAGAGCCTCTGTCGCCGGTTGGGAGGGGAACAAGCTATTCAACTCATCCATCCTCTTGAATACCTCTGTGGCAAAGGTTTGTAACTCCTCCTTCGTCACATAAGTACTCTGGGAACCTAGATCACCAACACATGGTGACCTAGTAGCCTCAGAGTGTGAGGCGCCCTCAGTGACTGGTTTGTCGATGTCAGCTCGGGGACTTCCACCGGATCCTCGAACATCTCCAATTAGAGAGCCTACCAGTGTTCTGTCGATGTCGTGCCCAGTAGGTTCAGAGCCTAACTTGGCAGAGGGATCGAGTGGAGACTTTGGGCATTCTAGACCTGCAGTCTCTGTGAATCTCTCGTATGCTTCTGAAGCATAACTTGGTTGTTCACTCAAGTGTGGAGGGGCAACGGATGCCTCTCTAGGTTGTGACGAGTCCTTGGGTGAATGGACTCTTGTTGTAAAACCAGCATCCTTTTGAGAGGATGTTGGAGTAGATTGTGGTTCCCGAACTGTGCATTCGACAGAGGACGAAAGAATATCCTCTGCGAGGTTTGCTGGTTTAGGGCTCAGCATGTGCATGCTTTTTCAATAGGGGTTCCCTCTAGAACAGGGTCCCTAGAAATGTGGGTTGCACTAGGAGGAGGGCTTGGGTGTGTGCCTTCGGCATCTTTTTCTCCCTCACCTAACTCCAATTCTTCTTCTTCGTCATCTAGAACGACTTCTGTCCCCAAATCCGCTACTTATGTGGGTGCTTTAAACTCTTGTTGGATGTGGAAGATTACATCATGTATCTGCTCTGTTGGGGACTCTTCGTGAACAACCTTGCACAACCTTCTGCGCTTTGGAGCAGCCTCTGCTGGGCTTTCTTGGAGTACAGCCTCTGAGACCTCAACCTCTGTGGGTTGGGCCTTCTTCGATTTCTTCTTCTTTGGCTTTTGCAGAGGACTGCTAGGACCCTGTTCTTCTGCGGATCTCTTCTTCCCTTTCTTTTTATTAGAAGAGTCAACATTCTTCTGAGGCTTCTTTGTCTTCTTTTTCTTTTGTGGGAGACTTACTACTCTCGATCTGTCCCCACTCACCTCTCTAGCCTCTGCTGGCTCCTCCCTTCTTCCCTTAAACCTAATTTTTTGCATTTTCTCTCCTTAGGGGATACCTATGCGTGGAGGGGTTTCAGGGACCGGCTCTGGCCTCCTGTATCCACGTCTATACACTTTTCTATCTCCGTGGCTAAGCTATTTGAGCATGGCTTTTGATAGAGGTCTTGGGCTTCTGTACCGTAGCTCATGCTCTGTGGGATGGAATTCCTTCATTGGAGACAGTCGCGCATTTGGTTCTGCAGAGGGCAGCTTCTCTGCTATCATTTCACCAAAGACCAAACCAAAGAACCTTTGAAGGATTAGATTTGGATGATTGAGG
>NW_020203299.1:18362-21630 GCF_001531365.2 Cynara cardunculus var. scolymus | reverse complement strand
ATGATTAGTACTAATTATATTTTAGATTTTTTATATTTAAAATGAGATGTTTATCCTGTATTTGATTGTGTTTATCTGCAGTTAGTTACACGAATTCATATATGGGATGAAATCGGATAGGGATGAAATCGTTTAGGGAWGAAATCGTTTAGGGATGAACGGATTTAAGAGTTTTTAAGAGTTTTAAGAGTTTTTAAGAGTTTTAGTCAAATGTTTTATAAGATAGTATAGATATAGATATGTTTAGATGAGTAAACAAACTTAAGTAGCATTTAGAGCTTTTTATCACTATTTTTTTTCCAATTATGGTTCAATTAATATTAATTATTATTTACTATTATTAATTATAAAAAAATAGTAATTATAAATTTATATATATATATATATATATATATATATTAGGTTCGACCCCGTGAATTACACGGGGTATTTTAAATGAGAAAAATTATGGACAATAACTCTGAAAGAAAACTCTGAACATTTACTCTAAAACACAATAATTCAGAGTTCTATTGTTAGGCTGAAAAATTACTATGGACTTAACTCTGAGTAAAAAGAATTCAAAGTTGTCTTCTAAGTATAGAAAGTATATACGAGCATAACTTTGAGTCACAAGAATTTTTACTTCTTATAACTCAGAAACGTAACTCTGAACTTCAACTCTGAAAAGGAGTTTAGAGTTGTATTCTAAGACTGTGAATAAACTATATAACTAAGTTTAGAACTGAACAATTCAGAGTTATGTTGTAAGTCTGAGAAATAACCAATATCTTCTGACTTACATGTTGGTGATTTGTATCACTAATATCATTTAAGTGTAATGAGATTAAATTGTTTACCAATGTAATCATGATAAATATCGAATAGGTAAGGCAGGTGCGGAGTGCACACTTGTTTGAGTTTATTTTGATTTAGGGGTGAAGCCCCTAACGAAAGGGGTCCGGGGGCGGCAGCCCCTAGTGGGGTCCAAGGGGCAGAGCCCTTGGCTGGGGTCGAGCTGCTTTGTGAAAAATGCTTCAAAAATTCGAATTTGAAATTTTAAACCCAGTTTTGATTACCACTCCAGAGTTAAATTCATACTTACAACTCTGAATTTTTCCAGAGTTATGTTATAAGTCTGGAGGCCACTTCAGACTTAAATTCAGCTTAAACCACGAAAACAAAAAAATAAACGTATAAAGGGACAAATGTCACTTAAATAGACCTATTTGAACCGTAAGTGAAAATTGTGTCTAGATACATGTTTAGTTTAGGCGGGAAAAATCAATAACCGCAGCACATAAACATGACACGTGTCCCCAAAGTTACTAATTTAATAGGTATATATATATATATATACACACACAGTGATGGTCAAACCGGCCCGGCCTGGTACCGCCGGAAGACCGGAACTGGGACTGACCCGGCCCGGGACAGATGAGGACCGGATATGGGACCGCCGGTTACGACCGGTTATGCATTTTGTCGGATTTGTGGACCGGGATCGATTAAGGCCCAGCCCGATCCGGTCCGAAATTTCAAAAAAAAAAGCCGTTTTATTGCCGTTAGAGAGACGTTAAGGAGCCGTTTTTTTGTAGTTATTTGGCCTCAAAACACTATAAATATGTGTTTTAGTTGAGAGATTAACATACTTAACATACCAAGTTCTCAGTTTGTAAGACAATGTAAATTTAATTATAATAAAAAATATTTTTAAAGTGTATTTGAGTGACCTATGACAAATTTAATAATGTATTAAAAATATATATCCTTAAAAAAATTAAAAAATATATTTTTTTAATATCGGGACCGTGATGAGGACCGGCTATGGCCGGTTATACACAATCTTAGGACCGATCAGGACCGGTCTGGCCAGGCCCGTTACAACTTTTTTGCCACCACTAATACACACACATAATAATCAATTTAATATTATTTAAATTAACATTATATTTTTTTACTATCTTATTTTGTTGAACTTGTACTTTTTTTTCAAGTTGGTCTATATTTTTTTAGTTTTAGAGATAAAAGTTTCTTTTATAATTCGATATAATATTTTATTAAGAATGTTAGATTGTTAGAAGTTTTATTTTCATAATAGATGTTATATTTTGTTTAGTCTAAAGCCTATAATAGGCTTCAATCCGTGTAAAGCACTCAGACTAGACCTTCTTTTAGTGGTTTAATTTAACAAGTTTTGTCATTTATTGTCAAACCGTTAGGTTTGAATTTTTTTTCTAAACCACCATTGATTCAATTTGTGGTTTGGGAGTTATACCATCTAAATTGAATTATTGAAGAAACGAATGATACAAATTATTTTACATAAAACTAAGGGAAACGTCCAAAAAAACAGATAAATTTTCATATTTTGAGTGATTAAATCTCTAAACTTTTTCTGAACGAGTAAATCATTAAAGTTACTGAATTCGAAGAATTAAATCATTGAACTTTCTAAAACGGGAAAAAACCAACGAACTTTCATATTTTGAACGGTTAAGTCTTTGAGAATGAATTTTAACGAATAAATCCTTATACTTGTAAAACGAAAAAAATATATATATCATTTTCTCTTTCAATGTATCAACAAACCGTAGTAAAGTACGATGAATCAATACAACAAAAACGTTTAGAGACTTAATTGTTCAATATATAGAACTTTGTGATTTTCTTCAATTTTTAAAAAGGTTAAAAATTTATTTGTTCGTTTTTCGAAAGTTAAAAAATTTATTTAAAAAAAAAAAGAGTTCAAGAACTTATTCGCTCAAAATGTTAAAAAATTTTGGTTTTTTTTTCTACTTTTCCTTAAAATTAATTTATAAACATACACACACACACACAAATATACACCTCAAACCCCAAACACTAAACCTTAAACCCTAATTCCAAAAACCCTAAACCCTACCCATTTTCCCGAATTTGTTTTAAACATCCTTCCCCATCTCCCCTAAATCCATTAACCAAAAATCGATATTTAAATTTAATATTCTTGATATTGTACTAAAATTAATCTTCAACGATGCTCGTAAATTAGGGCAAAACAATCATTAAACCCGAGTTCCTTGGCACATAGATACTCAACAAAATGTGTTTATAGAGGACTTCTGACCTAAATAATGACCTCTTTTTCTTTATCTTTCTTTATCATCGTCTTTGTCATTACCAATAACTTTAGTAATTATTAATCAATTTTAATATTGCTTTAATATTAATCGTTTAGGATTTTTATTAATCATACAATTACTTGTATATTATTATTATTTTGATTTTTATTTAATATATTTAGATA
>NW_020203299.1:2970-18032 GCF_001531365.2 Cynara cardunculus var. scolymus | reverse complement strand
TTAGTTAACATATTATATTATTTATTTTTTTCATTACTATTTTATTTGTATTATTTAACATATTATATAATTAGTGATTTATTTTAACTATATTATGAAATTTTGCAAGATGTCCTTCTTGATTATTTTACGTTATTCAATTAGTTAATCATCTAGTTTTTGTCAAACTGATTTGTTTATCAATTAGATTATTAGCTATCCGCTATCTTATCAACTTACATTTAGCTTATTAGTCACCTGCTTGCTTTTTAGGCACATGTTAGTTTATCAACTAATAGCTAGTTTGTAACACCCTTAAATTTCGAAATAACAATAAATTTTAAAACTTGGTATAAAGTGGTATTTAATCACCAAAAGTAACAGTATTTACCTAAACGATAACAATGTTTACAAGATAGTGAATTTCAAAGTTCAAATATCAGAGTATATGAACTTATATCTAATGCTAATATAACTAGATTTTAGCCTATGGATACATCAACCACCAAAGATTGATGTCTTCCGAAAAGGATAGGAGCCCTTCAAAGCATCATTCTTGTTTGTGCCTCTAAATGGCACCCCACGCTCTAAATCACTGGCCCTTAGACCCATTCCTACTGTGACATGTTATATATGTCATTAAAAAAGGGTGGAGCTCAACGCCTAGTGAATTCAAACAGTTTGTATCAAATATAAAATCCACAATCAAAGGGCAAAGTATTTATCAAGGTTCGCTTACCTATGAATTGGAGTATTTTATAAATAACTTGTTGATCCTCTCTCTTAGTGATTTGATGATAATCTCTTTTATCTTTCACGTTGTATTCGTGTTTCTGTATTTTCAGTTCCAGCGATCATCACTGAGTATGTTCAGTGATCGCTGAATAACTTGTACTGTAAATCTATCAGAGACAGCTTTACTTCAAGAAAACAACACTCACACCACAGATCCTTCAGCGAACGTCGAAGACTGAAATTGAATATTAGAGACTGGCAAGTACGTGATCTGAAGCAGTATTCAGTGATTACGAGCCCGTTTACAAATGTGTGAAGACTGTTCTTGCTTTAGCGAATGATGATGAGACCTCTAGGTCATTCCAGCATTCAACGATCAAAGGAAGCTTGCTTAGCACGATTGTTGTTGTTTTGTCCTTATGCACACAAAGGACAAACCCATACCCTTACAAAAGTTAGTACGGTACGGAGCCGATTAGTCGACTCTTTGTCCACCAACTTTAGGTAAGGATGTCTGCTAAAAAATAGTGCTTTTGTACTATTCAATGTAGCAAAGGACAAACCTTCTTCTTAAGGCTTGACACGCACTCTAAACCTACCATACTGCATTAAATGATCATTTAATGCACTGGGTATAAATAGAAGTGTTTCTTCTCCATGCAGAGAGCGCGCATCTCTCTCTAACCCTATTCTTACTTCAAGCACCTTCTAGCTTAAGTAAAAGATTCTCCTTTTAGCAATATATTTTCTTGTATTTGCTAAAGCTCTGTGTGTAACCAAAGATTGTTTAGATAAGTTTTCATTACCTTATCTTTCCGCAAACAGTCTTGTAAAATCTGTATTGATCTTCTCTATCAATATATATTTTAAATTTGAAAATATTGTGTTTGTATTCATCCCCCCCTTCTACAAACTGTTTCTATTCTTGTAGACCCTTTCGGGACCAACATAACTGTATCGTCGTCTATTACACGACATTTACTTTAGCAAGGAGTAGTAAACAATATATCTTGCGATAACGGGGGGAACCCGATTCCATCAAGTGATGAAACACCAAGTAAGGTTCGTTTACTAAACGTTTACCCGGTGAGTGCTTACCAACAAAATTCAACACTATCACTTACTTACCAGGTAAGATTTTAGTCCATCAAACGGTATCATATACAACAATATACCCGGTAAGTGCTAACCGTGGTAAGAGTCGTCACCCTAACTTACCAAGTAAGACTCTAGGTCTTTGTCATTGCTCTTTCCGAGTAAGATTCTTGGTCCTTGCCATATGCATCAGGTAAGGTAATATAACTTGGTAAATGCTTATTCGTGTAAACGTTTGATAAATGGCCCCTAAGCCACATCAATATGTTGACCGATAATGCATTATAGGCATACAAGCCGTGATATGTACTCTTCTTGAGCTAATATAAGAACCTCAAAACTCCTTACTTAGTTGAACCCCAAGATTACAAAATGAGAACCTCAAAGTTTCTCACTTGTCTAAAATCAAAGGTTCTAAGGTGAGAACATTAAAACTCCTCCCTTGTCCGGAACCAATGATATCAAGAAAAGAACATTAAAACTCATCTATTGACAATGTATGTACAGTTCATATGGATCCAATGCAACATGCCACCAAATTTGTAATATACATACTTGATCAATAAAACAAACCTGAGCTCATATATTAACATATAATATGCTATGAAGTCCAAATAATGATATGAGCCCCAAAGATAGACAATTATCATGTCCCAAGTAATATGTAAACACAAGGCTACAATATTTGCGAATCCATCGGGTATATCAAATCTTTTAAGCATTAGCCACTGATGATAGACATCTGACACTAAGAGTAAAATCATGTAACAAGATCCATTTAAGTGCAAGACATCTCATTGGGTAATCATTTACTTGGGTTAGTTCCAAAATAAGTTTTAAACCCTTAATGGTCTTAAAATCTTCATAAAGGAGATATTCAAACACTTACCTACAACCTCCCAAAAAGGAGAAATCAAGAATTTAACCAAATCTCATAATTTGAAGAAAATACATGGAAGAGTTTCTATGATGTATGAAATAAAAGTAGTCTTAACATGTACGAAGCTTTAAAATGTAAAATGAACTCACTTTGGTAGTTTTCTAGACAAAACCTAGAAAACCAAGAAAACTCTAGACGAGGACTGGGTTTAAGGCTTGAACCAAGCTTGAATCCTAGCCTTAATTGCCTTCCAAAAACCCTTTGATAGAGAAATAAATGCTCTAAAATATCCTTAAATGAAATGGGGATAAAATGTGAGGTAGAAATATAGGAAAACCTAGTTACAATCGGGCTTCAAACCCACAAACTTATTCTCGCGAATAAAGATGTGATGAAAGTCGCCCGCGTCTTAAATGCTTGATACACTGAGATTTTTGCGGGTTAAGCCGCAACCAAGCTGTGCAAACCACTATTTTGCTACTAGGAATTTTGGGTCTCTTAGCATCTTGGTCACTATAAACACTAATTCCTTCATAACAATTAGAGCTTTCACTAATAATAATATCAGTAACTAACAAACGTTGTCGAATGGACTTTTACCTCATCTGTTGTTTCTTGAACAATTTATGGGCCAACAAACTACTTTTCTCCTGCTTCTTATCAATATATAGGAGTCCTCCACTTCCTCCTATACAATGCCTCAAATGGAGCCATCTGAATATTGGAATGATAATTTTTGTTGTAGGAAAACTCCACAAAGAGAAGATAAGAATCCCAATTTCCATCACAGGATCGAAGCATATCCTCAAGGTGTAACATCTTGATTTTCGTCCTAGTTGAAGAAAGTTCTGGACCATGCGATCCGGTGAAGAAAAACCAAGTATTGTCATCTCAAATATTGTGTCATGCGATTGTGACGTTTGTCAAAATAACACCAGTGAAAATGAGTGTTTGGTGATTACGACAATTGTGCCATGCAATAGTCACAATGACACAATGTAACAACTGGATTTTGGCAAAATGAAATCTCAAGTTTTATCTTTGTTTCTACCCCAATAATAACTCTATTAAGTATCTTATGTATTGGTGTTGTTTGAATATGAAATTGATTAAGAAAACTCAAATGGGTGAAAATTAGGAAAACCCAAATGGGTAAAAATTAGGAAAAAAACTCGGCACGTGCCTGGCTATAGTGTCCGACGATAGTTACATAGGACACAATAGCATGTTAGGATCACTATGACCACCGGGGAGAATAATCTCGATATATTTTGGGTCATAGTGACGAGCGGTAGTGCCCCATGTCGGGTCGCCAAGAGGGGCACATGCACATTAAAATCCGATTTTTGGGATTAAACTTCATTTGGACATAACTCTCTCATTTCTTACCCGATTTAATCGATTTTTTTTGCTACAGTTTTAAATTTTGAAGCTATTCAAGAGGTAACAAAGATTATTAAAGGTTATTTGATGATTTTGGAGTTCATAGATGTTGAAGGTAAGATCACATCTTCGTCTTTCTGATCTAAGGTTTGGTCCTTTTGCACCAACAACTCTCATTTATTGTATAGGATTTTTTGTGTACGTTTGGGAATAAAGAAATTGTTCTTGAGAAGTTTTTCACCATCAATCTGGAAGTCTAGATAATGGATGTCAAATCTCCTACTTTGAAAGCTCAAGATTAGAGTAAAACCTTGATTTAGCTGAAATCCAGCAAGGTAAGTTTAAGCTGTTTTGTGAAAACTATGTATATACCAAAAATGTTAATTTGGAAGTATTAACATGTTTTATTTGCTATTTATCAAATATGTGTATTATTTGGTGAGTTTTGGATATTTGATATGTTTGATTTTGTAAATCATGTAAAATGCTTATATTTGGATTTTTGGACATTTTAATAACTAAATGATAAGTGTGAGTTCTATTGATGATTTATCTCATAATTGGAGCTTGTTTTCGTGAAAATGCATATTGTTATGTTAATGGGACATTGTGGAAATGTGAATAATATGATTTCAATTAAAAAATGGTTTGTCCTAATCAATTATGGGTTTTTGAGTTAATCATGTTTTTAGAACATGTATGTGCATAAACATTGCTTAATATACGTTTTTATGGGTAGGATTACTTTTGTTAAACAATCAATTGCATTGTTGAGCTTTTAACTTGGTTTTGACTTAAAGAAGTCTTGGGGACACTAATCCGATTTAAATTGCTCTATATTGAGCTTTTGGAGGTATATGCATTTATGACATATTTGTTTATAAAATACTATGTTTTGGGTGTGTTGGTCATTCATTTGGAGTCATTTAACGTAAACTGTGATGCATTAGATCCATAGCATGTGAGTCAATCTCGTATTGATGGTCATGGGGGTATTGCAGGTTGGACTCTGAGACCCTCATTTCATGACCTTAACTTTGCAAGTAGGCACTAGGAGGGTTGATTCTAGAAGTTGCATAGTCGCTGGTACGTAACTAGTATTCTTTAAAAATAGAAACTCTACAAAAATATGTTCTCTTTATATATAATTTGCTTTTTTATAAATATGATATAAGATAAACTCGTCAAAACTTTTGAAGTTAAAAACTTTCAAACCAACTAAACGCTTACTTAGTAAGTGTTTACCGGATAAATTTCCTCATCAGATGAATATGACAATGGTCAAAAATCTTACCGGGTAAGGGCGATAAGAATGATGGAGAGTCTTACCCGGTAAGTAAAGATGACGACTCTTACCCCGATAAGCACTAACCTGGTAAATCGTTGCATTTGATACTTTTTAATGTACTAAAATCTTATGCATCAAAGTAAATCATAGTGTTGACTCATATAGTAAGCACTTATCCGGTAAGCATTCGGGTAAACAACCCCTGAGAATCTCAAATTTAGTATTTTATACCATAGATAACACGTTTTTCACGTAAAGATTGGTGACGCCAAAAACAATTCGGTGAAGTAATTGGTATTTGGGGGGTAACGATGAGTGACCGTTGGAGGTAGGGGTGCTCATGGGTTTGGTTGATCGCGTTGAAGACATTTGAACAACCCAACCCAATATTTGCGGTTTGGAAAATCTTAACCCAACCCAACCCGTACGGGTTTGTCGGGTTGATACTTTGATATATTAAAATATTCTTCTAACCTTGAATATGTTATTTATCCACTCATAATTTCTTTTTCATTATCAACCATTTTATACAATTTATCTATATTTCTTACATATATCACATTCAGTTAATTTTCTCAATTTACATATATATGTTCACAGTTACTAAAATATATATAAATGAATTATATAGAGATATGAATAAATTGAAAATATGTGTATATGAAAAACATACATGATAGTGTAATTGTCTAATGTATATATTAATAGAAATTCAACAATCATATTAAATCCAATAAATAAAAGGATATCGGGTTCATCGGATTGGGTTGACTTCAAATAACAGTAATCCAATATCAACCTAATACCTACGATTTGACAATTTTATAACTCGATTAGACATCGGGTTGCTTCGGGTTGGATTATTTCGTGTTGGATTGGGTTGGATTGATCTGGTTTTTTAGCACCCCTAATCAGAGTTAGTCTTCAATTCTTACCACAACCACACGTTCAAAAGGTGAATATATCATCCATGTGGGTATGTATATCAGTATATATGTTACTAGTTTCCCACTGATTCTGTGTACTTCCATCCTCTGCATCAACACCACCCTCAGCCACCGCAGAAATGACCGGTCACCGGAAGATCCTTATTGTTGCCTATCCAGCGCAAGGGTTGCTTAACCCGTCTCTCCGATTCGCCAAACGCCTCCTCAATATGGGTGTTGATGTCACGTATTCCACCAGTCTCTCTGCCATACGATGTATTGACGAGAAAACCACCCCTCACGGCCTAACCTTCTCCCCTTTCTCCGATGGTCATGACAGTGGCCAGCAACCTGATACCACCCTGCAACAATTCGTCTCTGATTTTGCTACAAACGGTGCTTCTGCCGTAGCAGAAATCCTCAGTTTCGCCACTGCAGCGGGCCAACCGTTTGACCACTTGGTCTACACCACTGTCGCCCCTTGGGCAGCCCTGGTGGCGGATGCCCACGGTATCCAATCCACTGTTCTCTGGTGCCAATCAGCCACTGCCATGGATATTTACTACTATTATTTCGATGGCTATCAAGGTTTGATATCCAGTAACAACAACAACCCAATATTTCCGATCAACTTTCCAGGACTGCCACCATTAATCATCGCTGATTTGCCTTCATTTTTCTTGCCATCAAACGCAAATGAGAACCATTTCGTTATATCACTTTTGAAAGATCATGTTGATGCACTCAAACTATCTCCCACAATACTTGTCAACAGTTTCAATGAACTGGAACCCGAATCCATCAGAGCAATAGAGAAACTTGTGTTCCTTCCGATTGGACCCTTAGTCCCATCGGAATTCTTGGACGGAAAAGAGTCGTTAAATAATTCCTCCGGTGAAGATTTTATCAAAATCCCAGCTGAGGACGATTACATCCAATGGTTAAACACAAAACCAAAATCGTCAGTCGTGTATGTTTCATTTGGAACGTTAGCTACTTTATCGATGGATCAAATAGAGGAGGTGGCAAGTGGTCAGCTGGAGTGTCGCCGGCCATTTCTATGGGTGATAAGAGACAGTCTCAGTGCAGAAAGATTGAGCAAGATAGACTTGCTAAAAAAACAAGGGATGATAGTGAACTGGTGTTCCCAAGCTAAGGTGTTGTGCGACGAAGCAATCGGGTGTTTCCTGACCCATGGTGGGTGGAATTCGACCGTGGAGGCTGTGGTGGGTGGTGTTCCGATGGTGGTGTTTCCACAATGGGCGGATCAGGCGAAGAATGGGAAGATGATTGAAGATGTTTGGAGAACAGGTGTAAGGGTGAGGAAGAGGGAGGGAGATGGAATGGGGGAAGGGAGGGAGATTGAGAGGTGTCTGAAGATGGTGATGGGAGATGAGAAAATGAAGAGAAATGCAGAGAAATGGAGGAACTTGGCAAGAGAAGCTCTCAACAATGGCGGATCGTCCACCATTAACCTCCAAGCTTTCTTGGATGATCTTTAAAACTGAAAGCAAAAGTGGAGCAATGTGGACCAGGGCAGGCTCCATGATTTCTCTTTATGTAATAAATGGTACGATGTTAGTGTCTGTTTCCTGTACGATATATCATATTAGATTGCATCTGATCAGATCAGATCTTATCATATTCACAATTTCATCAAAATAAAAAAATGGTCCCTTTATATGTAGCTTTATTGTGAAAACGTCTTTAAGGTTTCATTTATTAAGTAGATTACCTTATCGTATGTATTTTTATAAGATTTGGTCCTTGAATTAAACCCCCGTTTGTTTTCTCCGTTAACCTTGAAGACATTTCCGTCTTTTAACGTTTTCTCAATTTTAATATTACATTTTTAGTCTTTATTTTAATATATTATCTTAAACAACCCTAAAAACCACGTGGTGAGCCCCTAGTTTCCCCTCTCCTCCTCTCTCCCTCAACCATGTAGAAGTTGCCGGCGACCATGGAGGCTTCAATGGTGGACCATGGGGACTTCATTAGTGGCATCTTGGCATTTGCTTCTGATTCAACATCTATATCAGTGTCGATCTTGATTTCTATTTTCATATCCACTTCAGATTCAAATTCAGATTAGACATCTGATTTTGTACTTCATCTGCATCTGGTTCTACTAACATCGTCACATGGATTTGAATTTACTTCTGTATCCTCATCTGCTTCTAGTACGTGATTTAAATTAATTAGGGTTTGATCTAGTTTCTGGATTTTGATTAAGTTTAAGATTTGTAGTTCACTAATAGTTTTAGGGTTTTTTGTACAATTATTCAAGGTTATGAGCCAGACTTGTTTCTCTTTGATGCTTCTTCGATGCCTTTTTTTTGCTTTATGTTTGATGTTTCTTGTTCGATGCCTATTTTTGGTTTGTAGTTTATTTAGTTTACCATGAACTTAAGTTACATATATATGTTTGATTTAGTCAGACCTTGTTTATTTTTTCATTTTCAGTTCTTAAAAACCACTTATGTCTGATTTATTTGCACGTTTTGTAATTCAGACTGTTTGTTTTTTTTTTTTTTTTCAAAGTCTCTTATCACTTAATATGGTTTGAAAAAATAAGAGGTAAACTAATATCTCAATTACTCTTATTTCCCCTTTTCTTTGATTCTCTGTCTATTGTTTCTTTCTCCACCATGGACGCCACCGTCCTTTCATCACCCATGTGAAATGCACGCCCCAACCCCCCCCCCCTGTGTACATATAGGTTAGCTTAGAAGATTAATGTGAAATAATAACTTCTATCGACGATTTATCATCTACCAAAAGTATCGATCTTTTCACAAACAAACTCACCGGCGACATTCCCGATAGCATTGGAAGTCTGAAAGGTATCTAAAAGGTTTATATTGTGTTCCATTTGTTAAACAATTGTTGAGATGAATTTCGACGATGGAAATTTTATGAAAATCAAGAGAATTTTGCAAAATATTGCACCTGGTTTTACAAAAACAAACTATTGGTTAACATTTCAGACTTCAAACGTTTGTCAGTTTATAAAAACAAATAGTCTTGTTGATCAGACTTCAACATCACCTCTTATTAAACAGAAGTGAAATAAGATTTCACTTTCAGCACCTTTTAAAAAACAAAGGCCATCTTAACGTTTGATGTTTATGCTATTGTTGTGTTATGTTAGTGGTGCTGGATGATGGGTATCATGGTGATGGTTGGGCAGTGGATGTTTAAGAGGCAAACACAAAATGAGTAAAAGAAAATTAAAAGAGCAAAAGTTAATGTTAAAAGATGCCCGTATGGTTAACGGACGATGTTGACGATTGTTTAGTCTAAGAACCAAATACGTGAAAAAGTGCAATGAAGTTTAAGGGCCAATTCCATAAAAATCCACATACCATGAGAACCAAATCTACAATTCTCAAAAAAATTAAAATCTTTAAAATCATATCCGAGCATAGTTCTACTTAAATTTAAAGATTTTAATATTTATTATGTTATTAAAATATTCGTTTCTTTATTTTGGAAAAAGTTTTAAGAAAGATGTTGAAACCAACAAAAACTCCAAAAATCTTAGAAATTTTTTCTTTTATTTCAAAGAAGTCATTTTTATTTTAAAGTAAATTACAAAAATGGTCTATGGGGTTTAAGAAATCTATGGTTTTCATGCACAAGGTTTTAAAATTACACCAATTAACCTTATGGTTTGCGTTTCAGTATTAATTACTTAATTTCATGCATGGCTCTAAAGAATGTTAGGATGAGCCGTTAATCATCCTTATGTGTTAAATAGAGGTGATTATTTACGGGCTTAGACAGGCTATGAGTCAGACTTAACATATTTTTCTTGTCCAGCGGATCTAATGCAATAAACGTCAGCCCATTTTTGCGGGCTTGAGAACTTGCCCATACCAGTCATATAAATGGGTCAGGTTTGCCAACCGGCAAACGAGCCTAAAAAATTACATTAAAAAACTTTTATAAAATAGTAAGTTATGTAAAATTATCCAAAATGCATAATTTTTTTTATTAAAGAAACATAAAATATACTAAAGTACATAACGTAAAAAAATATTTTACATAAAATATGGAATTGTCTCTCCAAAAATTATCACTCTTTGAAATTTGGATTCTTCAACAACAAAATATTTAACCACCTTATATTTCAAGATCGAGATCTGAGACATATTGTAACAATCATGTCTTTCATGAGCGTACTAAACATATTGAGATAGATGTTCATCAAATTAGAGAAAATATTAGTAGGGGATTATTAAAAATTGAAAAAATCTTATTTTCAGAGCAACCTGCTAATATCTTTACCAAGGCTTTAGATATAAGTCATCATAATTACTTGTGCTCTAAACTTAAAATGATAGATCTGTTCAAAAGTAAAGATTGAGGAAGGGTATTAAAATATCTGGTTATTCCTTGACAATCTTAACTTTTGGTCTCTTATAAAATGTTAGGGACTAAAGATGGTCAAAGCTGAAAGTCTTGAGGTTGAGGGGATGTGCCTCACTATTTGGAGGAGTCAAGGGTTAGCGGAGCATTTTCATCTATTCTTGGAGGACTATTCTTGACATTCATCTATTGATATATACACATTCATTTTTTCATCTTCTCTTTAGAAGCTCTCTCTAGCTCATCAAGTTCTTCATACGTTTTGTATTCACAGTTTGCTTTAGAGTTTAGATCTGCATATTTCTTAGCTAATGTGTAGAGTTAAAAGTTGCTTGTAATACTATGTTTATTTCATTTTCTATAACATACGTTGGTTTATGAATTTAAACAAATCCTTTCAGATCACCCGCTCGATAGGCGATGCGTTGTAAATTAACACACAATGTCATGCACGGGTGCCCCTTCAAAATTGGCGATTCGTTTTTCTTTAAACCAATTCAGTTTTTTTAGAAACCAAAACATTTTCCAAGACCACGTGTCATCTTATCCTTCAATTTTAATTTTAGAGCGAAATTTGAAATTCAAGAGAGGTTTGAAATTCAAATCTTGGGGGTAAATTGTTTGGGTAAAAATATACATAACAACAACCGACCACAATATAATCCATGACAACAATATACTCAACATACAATCGTCAATAACCAATGGTCATTTATATTGATCAACCACGACGACCTTTACTTTCTTATTTATTGCATGAATCATTTGTAACTAAAGATTTATGACCAAAATTCGTTTATCAATACTCTAAGTATAACCGAGACCAAGATTCAAGTGACTCATCAATGAGGATTTTGAGTTAATGACCATTAACGGCTATAACGTTCAAATTATATATATATATATATATATATATATATATATATAGAGGAGCGTTCAAATGAAAACTTGAACCATTTGTGTGAACCGTGTAAACTAATCTCATCCGTCCATTTTATCGATCAATGGCCTAGATTATATCAATTTATTTTAGGAAATTAAAAATTAAAAAATAATTAATATTCATATTWTWTWTGCAAAAAGGGTAGAATCGGTACTAAAATTGCAAGCCCTCGAATACTTTTCCAAATCATTCCCGTCGTAAACCCGTATTCTTCGCATGCAGCCCTCTCAATCCGGCGAAGGTAAATCATATCCATATTCGAATATAGTGTTTCCAAAAACATCGATCATCTGTATATTCAACCAAAATGGTCGGCAACAATGGAGGTATGTCATATTTATTGAAATCGTTTTTCGATTTTATAGAAATCGAACAGTGAAGTTGGAGATCATTGAAAGCTTGTAATCCATCTGTCTTTTACAGGGAGGAGGCGTTATAGCCAAAGATTGAGGGAGATKAACAGTTTTTCGAAGTTTACSAACGACAAAGAACGACCTGTTGAAYTCGATGACGATGGTAACGACTTGGAGTTCATTAAACAGCAGATGAAGAAAGGAGGCAGGAAGAGAGTCGTTAAGGATGATACAGGTATTCCATTTGTGCATTTATCGTTTTAAAGCTGTAAATTTGTAGGGTACATGATTTGGGACAAAATGCATATCTATTGGAAGAAACCCCAAATTGTTTCATTCTTATTGTAGTGAAGTCAATGTTATCAGTGGTTGGTAATTTTTTTTATTTGCGGTTTAGTTTTATAGAAATTGTTGCTGAATCTGTGTATTTGATGTAGTTCATCACCACGATGAACAACAACTTTAATGATTCTGTTTCATGGCTCAATTTGCTCTTTAATTTGGCAACTATGAAACAGGTTCAATGATTACATTGGCCAATTTCATGTTCACTAAGTATTATGGCCAATTACARCAACTATGAACAGGTTCACTAAGTATTATGGCCCATTACATGTTGTTTAATGTGAAGTTTATCCATTAAGTATGTTAATCATCAATGAACATGTTTCTTAGTTGCTTTCTATTCATGWAGATGGTTCTTAGTTGGACTTCAATGAATCAGGTTCATGGCCACTTATTTTATAAGCAGCCTGCACTATACAGAGAGAAACCCACGTTATTGACAGATGAATTCGAGATAAAGCTTCGAAACTACCTTTTACTCAGAGAGAAGATATTTTCTATCTAAGTTTGGAYCACATAACATTTCTCCATAGATGTAGAATACGATGTTTTTCAACAAGGAAGTGCAGTACCTTGTGAAATAAGGCTAACCTTCTCAGAGAGTTGTGGGGAWTCCCATATGCTAGATATGCCTGCATCACCAAAATCAAAATGGCTTTTACGTAGCATATTGTGTTTGGTTCTATAAACGCAAGTCCTAAAATGCAGTCTATTAGGACACTTAGGCACTTGGCATTCTATAAACTCGATTTTGTTGTAGCGATGATAGTGGATATGTGAACTTACATGCATAATCATGGAATTATACATATTGATCCAGATTGCAATCTGGGCATTTGTTTCCATTTGGCTCAAATTCAACCTCTCCAATTGTTCCACCAAAAGTATGAATAAGGAAAATGTATACATGTTAACTCGATGTCGAACACATGTTGATGCTCCAATTAATAAATCCATATTCTGGAAATGAAAAGATTTCATGTTCGTGTTCTTATAGTAATTTTTACTATGTTATGCCTAAGGATTTACCTATAATTGTTTATGGCATAAGATGCACGGGAGAAGTTGTTCSTATCAGTTGATATCCAAGATATTTCAACCATTGATTCACACTCCTCCCCGATGGTGGATAATCTTCGCGATGAAGATGATTTCTTATGTTCCAAGTCTGTCGATGATGGACTGCAGAGCCAGCAGTATACAGCAGCCATAGATTTTACCATCTCTTCTRATAATCTGCTGGGGCACTGKTAAAGATGATCTTTTAAAGTTAGCTGTACCGAAGGTTTGCTCGTTGCTGACGGATTTCCCTTCTTCTTCTATTAGATACATGTGTTAGGTGGTTTATTATTTTGAAAAAAAGGGCAATAATGTGACACAATTAATATTAAACAGTATAAATCATACCCTAAAAAGGTTAAGATAAAGTTKATACTTAATACACATTATACACATGAAAAACATGTAATATGTGATGGAAYGATTTAATCAATGAACCTGTTTCGTATTTGATTTTCACTATGATGATGTAGCATGTTCGTTATATACAACTGTAGTTAGTAATTCACTTGCTTATGATATAGATTCATCCAGATTCAATATCTATTACCAGATTCAAATCTGATGATGAATCATGTTCATTATCTACTACTTTAGCTAATAGTTCAATTGAGTATTATATACTACTATGTAATGTGTTCAATATGATCAATATCGTTATTTTTATTTTGTATAATAGTTAACTTGAGTATGATACATAATCATCCAGAATCAATTGAAGACTGTTCATTACTTGATCATTATCTACTACTACACATGAAGCATGTGCATGAAGCATACAGTCTATTWTGMCTATGCTGCTGTTGCTTATCTAGTATAGTTATTCATGAAGCGTAGATATTTTTCTGCTTGATTTCACTTGATTATGATACAAAATCATCCAGATTCAATTGAAGACTGTTCAATATCATCTATAGTTATTTTTAATATTTTTAATACAGATACCTACATATTTGTTATAACCCAGATAGATACATCTTTGTTATACGTTACTTTCGCATGAAGAATGTTCACATCATATTTGTTTTGAAGTCACATACACTAATGCGTTGTATTCATTCAGATGTTGGTGTTCCCCATGACCCAAATGATGGTAAGATAAAGAAACTGAAGATTACGTTAAACATAACTTCCTCAACGAGTCATGCCAACACAGAAGATGCCACTGTTAAGACGAAGAAAACAGGGAAGACGATTGTTAATCCGCCCATCGCAGGTAGAATTTCAATATCCGTTGTTTACATTGAATTTTGGCCAATAATATAGGATTTTACTCTAATTAATGTATATTTCATACCATTATGCAACTTTATATTAATAAAAATATAATGTATAGATTGCATTATTTTTAATTCTAATATGCAACCTTTTTACATTAATTTTTTTATGTTAACTTATTTGATGCATGAATCTTTATACGTAATGAATCGATATACTAATATATTGTCCATATTYAGACAGCGATTTCGTGCAAGAACCAACCATTACATTGCCAAAAAATCCTATGGTTTCTACATCCAAGAAGGCCTCATCGAGCCACAGCCGAAAGGATCCAGTCCCCCGAAATACTACAATGTCCATAGTGTTAAAAACCGCTATAGGACCGCAGGAAGCAAAAGGTAGATAAAATCTTAAGTTTATGAAAAAATTAAAAGTATATACAAATGAAAATTAACATATTCATGATATTTTGGTAACCAAA
>NW_020203299.1:0-1430 GCF_001531365.2 Cynara cardunculus var. scolymus | reverse complement strand
TTGTTAGACATACGTCCACCACAATTTGACTTGGGAATTAGTCCGATTAAGACAGCGGAACAGTCCACGGTCACGAAGCCACCCTCTAAGGATAAAGGTAAAGGTGTCTGCATCGTTGATGATGCAAAGGTTAAAAAATCCAACCGATTCACTGGATGGCATGGTGTAGACGATACCACCAAGCATTTGAAGTCCAAATACGTTACAGCTTCTCGACGGAGTGTTCGGTTGGGAGATCACCTTAGATCACCTTACCTTCGTCGGGCAATCGACATGAAGGTAACTGCAGAGGATAGACGTATACATGATTGGGCGATCGCGGAAATTGGATCAACCTTGTAAGAATATTTTTGTACTATATCTTCACTATACTTCGTTGTTACCAAATGCTCTTACTAACAAAATATCAATGACATATGTTTCGACTAATATAAATACGTTTACGTGTCAAATATGTAGCGACATTGTATTCGAATTGGAGAATTCCACGAACATATTGCRTGGGAATTTGGCAAGTCTAGCATCCAAATCAATTGTCTACACAAATGTTATAGATGGATGGGCCGAATTACTAAACATGGAAGAAATGTACAGAAGCCGTGATTCACCGCGTCGCTTTTTTTTCAATACGACTGTATTGGTAAGATATATAATATTGACGACGTGATTTTTAATGAAATAACTAATGAATTCATGAATGTTGTCTGACTGCATTACTATCATACAGGGAGATCCGAAGCTTAGGACTCATCAGGCAGATTTTAATGTTCAGTTTGACATGTTCAGCACTTCACTCGCAAAATCAGTTCGGTTCAACATGGAAATCATTAAAATGCGCATTATGGATCTCGTATGCTCACTATTTACACTTTTCTTGCATTTAAAAGTACGTATACATTTATTTCTCACTTTACATTACGTAACAATTTAACATACACAGGCTTTCTTTCTAATTATGGACTGTGGTCACTATTACATGGTGGTGTTTAACTTGAAGAAGCCATAAGTTATTGTAATAGACCACAGGATTTCGAAAGGTTGTCAGATCGAAGACGATATGGGGTCGTATGAACCCGTTGTAGACTTACTGGTAAGTATACTAACTTTATAATCACTCTTGTACCTGAATGTTATTAACGAAATACATTAATGAAATGATTATTTCTTTCCCCAGCATCGCCTTATGATCAAGCATCTAAGAGTTGTAGGCCACCCTAGTTGGCAAGAAATAGACGAAACTGGACATGAACGTTTGGAAATGAGTTGGCAAACAAAAGACAATTTCGAGGATGCGGGTGTGTTCTTGATGAGGCACATGGAAACTTGGATGGGAGATGAGAGGTCATGGAAGACCGGCTTCACTATAGAAGGACCGAGTCAAATAAACCAGCTTACTGATCTAAGGAAGAAATACACGGCAAAGTTAGTAC
>NW_020203298.1:12433-21798 GCF_001531365.2 Cynara cardunculus var. scolymus | reverse complement strand
GATGTAATATTCTCTCTCCTCTCAATCTAATCATCTTCTTTCTACTTTGATGTTCATCACAATCTATGAAACAAGAAATCTAGACTCATCATATACAAAAATTGATGAGGTTTTAAAACAAGAGCATGGTTTTTTGTAATCATTGTCTGCTCGTTTATGTTTTTACATGTGAAGTGCATATCTTATTGGCCTGAGGATGGGAGGTCTTATGTGGCCCTAGGAATAGTATAAATATATAAGCACACACACACATCAAGATAAGTATATATATATATATATACACACACATAGACACATGTAACAGGTTATAAAGTCAGGTTGTATATAAAGTTAAGCACATACTGTAAGCAGTAGTTCAACAGGTTATGGAGTTACAACAGAACTTCTTAGACCTATGTATGCATTACAACAGCAGCAGGTTCTTTTTGTACAACATGTTCTAATTTTTTATCATTATAGCAGGTTTTTATCATTTCAAAATAACTCTAGGTTTGGATATTATGTTTTAAGAAAAAGCACCAACAAATACTCACTTCAAAATAACTTCTAACATCCAAAGCACCAAGAAATACTCACTTCTATAGGAACATATTGCAAACAATAGAGAAAGCAAACAGTAGGGTGGATTTGTTACTGTTTGGACATATAGTGGCTTTTTGGAAAATGGTCTTTTAAACAGATTGTCCAAATGGTCTTTTGTGTTCATGATTTTCTGATTTGCTGCTGTATCCTATATCCGATTTTCTGATTTACTCCCTATTCTACTTCATTTTGGCACACTCAAATTTAAATAAGCAAACAACCATACACACCTTGGCAACCATACACATATAGGGATTGTTGTTGGAAGGACTCTGTGAAGCACATAACTCAAAATCACAGGTTGCTTTTACCAGTTAAATATAACAGCAATTTCCAATAAGCTCTAAGGGAGTAGTTGGTTCTTTTCAGGAAATGGAAATGGAAATGGAAATGAGAATGAACTTCACCCACCACCCCCTCAAAGTTTGTTGAGGAATGTTTCATTACCCAGTATATGGTAATGGTTCATTCCCTTGCATCAAAGAAGACACCATTAATTATTTCAATTTCCATTCCCCACCCCCTGTTACCCCAACCAAGTACCCTCTAACAAAAATATATTTGTTGCTTTATATTATTTACCTCAAGAGTGACTAACAAAGCAATGATGTCAATCAACCTGATGCCTTGTGCTGCTGCGCAGGTAGAGAAGCTGCGTTGACAATCATCTGTTAATGTTATGCAAAATAATGTTAAGAATTAGATGATGATAGAGCTGTAATGGAGTATTGTGCCATATATCATCAATAGAAGTAATGCTTACCAGAGTTTTGCTTCAAGCCCTCAAACCGTTGTATTGCTTTAGACCAAACCGTTGTATTGCTTCAAGCCCTCAAACCCAAAACAAAGGGGAAAAAATTAAACCCTAAAACCCAAAGCAACCTTGAATAAAATCAAGAATGAAATCGTACCAGGGGCGAAGAATGAAGAGATGCAGAGACAGAGCGAGAGATGCAAAGCGAGAACGAGAGCGAGAGATGCAGGGCGATTGAGGGAGATCATTTATAAGTCGCCTGAGGTAGAGAGAACCGGATAGAGAGCATGCGATAGAGAGAACAGACTTTGGGCAGAGTGCGATAATGGTTTAGGGAGAAGAGTCGTGGAGAGCATGCGAGGAGAGTAGTGGAGAGCGTGCGAATCTGGTTTAGGGAGAAGAGTCGTGGAGAGCATGCGAGGAGAGTAGTGGAGAGCGTGCGAATCTGGTTTAGGGAGCGTGCGAATCTGGTTTAGGGAGAAGAGTCGTGGAGAGCATGCGAGTAGAAGAGTAGTGGAGAGGGGATGGGTGTAAAGGAAGAACGGGTATTTTGGGTATTAAAAAAATTAAGACTTTAAGACTTTGAGTATAGATGTTTAATAAGGTAGTATAGATAAAATTATCTGAAATATTTATTATAGGTGGTAGTAAGTAACTTCATAGTTAAGGTCACCCTATCAAATCCACAAGCATATGTGACGGGCATACAATACAACGAGATCGACAATTTGCTCGATGTAATAAATAAAGAAACTAATCGAGGGTAAAATTGTCATTTTCATTATTCATTTATTCGACAAAAATTAAACTCTATCTGAATTTGGTTTGATTCGTTCGTGAAATTTTATAATATTTCCATTTTAACAATTATGTGAAAAAAATTATGCTAAAAATAAAATATATTTTACAACCTAAACTCTTGTGGACTAAATGAAAAGTTTGAAAACATAAGGACCTTTTAGCAAATAGTTCAAAATCTAAGGGTACAAATATGTCCCTTCAATATTTTAGATAGAAATTTTGCTACTCCTTTTATAAACTTTCTATCTTTGTTACTGATTTTAGGTATTGGGATATTGTTTAGAGTCAGTGGGGAGTTAAGGGAACTAAGATTGGAGGTCCTATCAAATCTGAATTAATTTTTCATGTTGGACCTACAATTTAAACCGTAAGTTATATAATTTTTTTTTATCAAATATCTCTCTCTCTCTATATATATATATATGTGTGTGTGAAATCATGTGTTTCAAGAGATATGATATGAAATAATCATACACTAGCTTTTTTCGAGTGCTCATTATGACAGAAATGATATGGTGCTGAAATTTGGCAAAGGGGACAGGTGGAAGAAAGTCTTAGATCCGATTTTTATATATCTCAATACAGTTCAGAACAGAAAAGACCCTCGTACATTTTCGGACGATGCTAAAAACCAGGTTTATTTATTTCATATTTTGAGAAAATGATATATATAAATATAAATCTCACGTATTATGCTTCTTTTCAGATGTTTGTTGAAATCAAAAAATGCCATATGATTTTCATGCTTCAAAGGACTTCGAATCTGCTGGTCAATGGTGTACCGTTACAAGTAGATTACTCGTGCCCGATAAGTAACATTCTACTTGTGCGGGCTCGCTCATCTAATAGTACTTAGTTGATGTCTAATTATTAATTTTTTAATTAATGCTAATTTTTAGGATTTGTTAGTTTTTGTGTTTTTTACTATTGTTAATTGTTAGGTGTCTAATTGTTAATTCTCTTTTTATTTTGCCAAAAGGGAAACTTTTATCATCTTTTCATCCCAAGATAACAATATGCCTCCATGAAATGTGATGGTCATGTCGAAGCTCTCTTCCTAATTCTTCCTTCTTTGCCGTTCAAAAAAAAACTTTTATCATATTTAAAGAGTAAAGTTTAATTTGGTCATTCATAAATTAAAAAAACTCGAATTTGGTCCCTTATATTTGTCAATTCTCAATGGTTATGATCCCTCTTTCTAAAGGTCATTAACTTTCTCCTTTAAATGCACTTAACTGAGGGGTATTATAGCCTTTTTTTACTATTTCCATTATATTAAAAACCATATTATATTTTTATTTGTAAAACAAAAAAATGAAAGGGGGTGGTTATCCTTTTTCTTTCTTTTTTTGTTTTACAATTTAAAATTTTATACATATACATACATACATATATATATATATATATAATTAAGAAAATAGTGAAAATGACTAAATTATCCCTCATTTAACTGAAATTAACGGAAAAAGTTAACGACCATTACATACAGGGGCCAATACTGTTGGGAATTAACAAACGTGAGGAATGAAATCCAAGTTTTTGAAGTTTAGGGATGATATCTGTTGAAAATTGCAAATGATGGGGGACAAAAATTGAACTTTACTTTATTCGTATTATGTTACTTAAATTACGACACGATTACCAAAATTCTTGAATCCATCACTACAACTAGTTCGATTTTTTTTATCTTATGTTTGTATGCAAGTTCATTATTGGTGGTCGTAGCATACCCCTAAAGAGGGCTTATGTCGGTTTAGCACCACCGGGGGATGTAGGATCATGGCAAAGAGAAAGCAAGGTGAATTCGTACTCATGAGCATTGCAAGTGAACTTATTAGATATCGAGTACAATGTTTTCCTTGCGATACAAGTTTTTCATATGTTGTTAATATTTGATCAAGCATTATACTAACACCATGGTTGGTTCACTAGAAATATCAATTTTGGATAGAAACAAATGAGAATGCTATTTTTCCATTACAAGCATCATTGGTGATTATAGAAATTCTAAGATTATTAACATTATTCCAAGGGTTAATATCAATTTGGGTGATCTTTTATATGAACCCCAAAGAGATGGGCCGACTTTATGGGAGATTGGCGTTCCAGATCGCATTGCGGCAGAATTTTTCATCCCTGATCCTAACCCAAAATATCTCAACAGATTCCTTCTTAATTACCGCCCTAATAGGTTGGTACACTTACTTAACACACGAAAAAGTATTATAATTTTATTCTAAAAACATCTACTAATAACATCCATCCAACATGTACAAACATTATGGATTATGGGATAGATATGCGGACTTAAGCCCTTATCAAGATTTAGTGTACACAATTGGACTGTGTAACTATACAGAAGATTTTTTCTTTGTCCATGTCTTGAGGTATGTGATATATACATAAGTACATACATGTTTCTGTGTGTATATATATATATATATATATATATGTGTGTGTGGGGGGGGGGTCTTAATCTTTTGAGAACTTTAAATATTTGAGATCCTTTTGATCCATCATAAGTCATATATTTAAGATAATAAATGTTATTAATTAATAAGATAATTATTCTTATTTATTAAATTAAAATTAATACAATTTTAAGGTAATTTCTATACTTATCTCTTTCTCTCTCTCTCTCATCTCTATTAACATACACATCGTTCATATAAGGTGAACACATTGTGAACACCATGTAAAAACCTTAATAATTTTTTACTAAGGAGTTCAGAAATGGTATATGTAAATTTAGTTTATTGATTTAATTTGTATTCATAATGTGTTCAAAAACTATACCGACGAGAAGGGAAGTTATGTGTGAAGCATAAGAAGAGATCTCCACCCCTTGGATCAATCCTAAATGAATGTCAATACTAATGAGGTGCATTGAGATGCATCAGATCAATTCATTCTAAAGCGGAATTCATGGGTGCACATGAGAATAAATTGATCAAGGGTCCAGATATCTTCTTATGCTTCTCATCATAATTTCCCTTCTCATATGATCTGTCGCTTACATATATATAGGGGACATCTCATTTACAAACCATCCAATTCTAACAAACCAATCTTAGCCGTTCATCTAGTCTAATAAATATTTGATTTCATTTTATTTCCTAATCTAAAGTCATGATCATAACGAATGAACCTTATCATATTCCATGTATATCTCAATTATAATTAATGAATATTGATAATTGTTCATTATCTCAATTGTTTCATAATATAAGCATTGATTATGGTTTGTATAGTTTGTTAAAATTAGATGGTTTGTAAATGAAACATCCCATATTTATTGCATTTAGTGGTGACAGATTTTTGATTAATTTTAAAACTATTTTTGACAATTTATCATGTATAGGGAGAGTGGGGTACAAGTGTTTATGCGAAGACAACATGGATGATCAGGTTTAGCCATTACAAAACATATGTACTCAGATTGGCACTTGCTTCGCACATGAAGCTAATATATAGATGTAAATATACAGTCATGATGAAAATGTATACTTAATTGCGTATGCATAATCCCGAACCATATTAACTTAACATTGTAATTTTTTCAGGTTCGTATTAATGTTCTACACTGTTAAAAAATCATATATGGTTTACCAATCTTGACTTATTAACTCAGTTGACTTTGAATGTACTTTATTTGTTAGGTGTCTGACAGATATGGGTAGAATTTGTACAAGTGGTCAAAGTAGTTGCTGGTTTCCAAGTAAAGGGATGTCGCCTCACTATTTGCATAACTTCAAGGGTAGCGGAGCTGTAGTCTCATTTCTTCAAGGGTATTTTCTGTCAATTTGCTATTCATATAAAAAAGGAGCTAACGGGCAGATTCAGCAATCACCATTCATTTTCTCTAAATTCTCCTTACATCAAGAAGTGCTCTCTCTCTCTCATTCTCTCACTAGTTCACGTTAGATGTATTCTTTTGAGATTAATATTTGAGTTAGTATTTCTTCCTTCAATCTTTAGATATAATATTGATTAAGAGTCATATATTTGTTTGTAAACTGATTTTTAATGTTTCTGATATTGTAATCGTTTCTTCAAAGTATGTTTAATATTCAAAATTGAGATGTATGAAATCGAACATGGTATCAGAGCGATAACCTCGCTTCTGAGTTAGCTGTTACCGTTTTTTTCTTCTTGATCTGTTTTGTACTTGATTGGTTGAACGATGACGCTTGGTGCGATTTTTTGCCCTTGTTCATCTGATTCAGCCATAAAATCTTGTATGACTCTTCGATCTACTTTTTAGTTTTATGTTGAAATGACTCTTTCCAGATCTGTTATCATCCTTAATATGGTTCTAGATCTGTATTCTTTTGTTTAGTCGAAATGATCGATTGGGAGTGTACCTTTTTCTTCTTTTGTCCCCACTCGTGATCGTATAGGTCGTAATGATTGATTCCATATCTGTATATTTTGTTTTTGGATCTGCGTCCTTTTTTCGGATCTGGTTGTAATGCATCTATATATTCTCTCTTTGGATCCGTTTCCTTGTTCCAGATCCGCTTATAATATCTGTATGCATTTTTTTTACTTTAGATCTGTGTGATTGTTCTTTGGATCTGTATTCGTGTTTCCAGATCCGGTTGTAGTACATTTGTTCTTCTTTTATCTTAGATCTGTGTCCTCTTCCAGATCTGGTCTTATATGCAATATATGTACTATTTTATCAATCATAGATCTTAAGTTTCATTGTGAATGTGTTTGATATGATCGGTTGGATTGACCCTTCTTTAGATCTGATTGATCTATTTAGGTCTCCTACTTGTGATCACCTTATATTCTTGATATCGCACTTTATTTGTTACTGTTGTATTTGTATTTGGCTTTGTCCTACATGTTGAGATTCTGTTATCTTGTTGTTCTAATCCTTTCTGTTTGTTCAGGTACATCCTGAAAGCACCTCTTTGATTAGTAGCTTTTTTTTTTGTTCTAAGCAATACATTGTGTGTGGTGCCTGGTTTGTTTACTTTCTTTTTCTTTAACTTTTGTTAAAGAATTTTGTGGTAAGCCTGTTTCCTTCCCTTGTGTGTGTCTGTTTTTTTGGCTAAAAGTCTGTTATGTTGGCTTGACCTAGCACATTAAAGTGTTTTAGAAATCCTGCCTTTAAGCAGTTCAGTTCTTGTTTTATGTGTGTGTTTGCTTGCTGTATGGAAACTCCCCTTGTTGTTGCTAGATCTTCAAGTCCAATGGAGTCCAAAGTTCCAAATACTAATCGTTAAGACCACCCTTGGAATAATGTTAATAGACCACTGGGTCAAGAGATGCCAGAAGTATTTGGACTTCAATCCTGTGCCACTACTTTTGACATAAATACTTTGGTAGATAAGTTCAGAGAGGAAACTGATAGATTTTCTTTTTCCTCTTTGTTTTTGATGTATGTAATCAACTAATCATCCCTCAAAAATGCCAAGAGGCAGGGCCGGACCTATATAGGGGGCATAAAGTAGTCTGTGATGGAAACAACATACGTTCTTAAAGTGTGTCACCTTAACTTTTCATTGTGTGCCCTTATATTTCTTGAAACTAAACCAAAGACATAAGTTTGTGATAGCAAAGTTGGTGTATGTTGCCATGTAAAAGTTCCCGCTTCGGAGTGGCGAGGGTTCGTATCCTGCCTCATGCAAATTTCCTATTTTTCAGCTTCAATATCTTCTGTCTTTTGAGTTTTTTTATAAAATAAAGGTCATGAAAAGGGTTGAACTTGGAATGTCTCCTTGCAGAGGCAAGGAACCAACCAACAAAGTTGAGAGAGGCGAGCATGGAATTGATACCGGGGGTTCTGGTGATGTAATGTGAGCAGGTGGTTTTGGTGCTAGAGATGACATAAGTAGTTTTCTTCCGGTTGCAAGTGATTCCACCGACTTTGAAGCTTCTTTACATGATGCCCGAGACTATGAAGAGCCACAAAAAGACATCTGCAGACCAGGGCTAGGCTGGAAAGATGTGAAAGAGTAAGATTAGGTCCACAGCTAGCTACAGGTTTTAGTTCTCCACTCTGCTACTTCTTCCATACATCTTTATGCCATGATTTACTTTGTCTTCATTCTGTTACGTATACGTGTGGCTCATGGAAGAAAATGCTTGTATTTCTTGCACGTATAATCCTTCAGAAGCTTATTTTTTGTAGTCTCCGCAACGTTTACAAGTCTTGTACTTGCATCTGTTTGTATCTTTTGTTTGTCGGTCTGTGTGAACGTTGTTGCTTATCGATAACTCGTTATCAAATTTTAGCATTTTTCTTTTCTATTTTCAAGGTTCTTACGTTCTTTTTCCGCAAATTATTTGAGCAGACTTTATTTTTTCTTTTCGAACACTTTGCGCAAGCCAGGGGTCCTCATAGAAACGTCCGCTCCTCCAGGGGCGGATGCATGCTTTAGTGGTAAGGGTCCTGGGCCCCCAACAAAAAGTTAATATTAAAGCCCAAAAAAAAAATATTACTTGTGTTTTTAAAAATTAAGTGTATTGGGCCCCCAACATTTTGATGTAAGAGGCCCCTTAATGAAAGGGTTTGAAGTTGAACTTTGAAGACTTCAAAGAAGAAAACGAAGTCGGGAGACGGGAGAGACGGGAACCAAAACAAACGATTGAACTAACTAACGAAGCCACGACACGAAGGTACCTTCTTCTTCGATCTTCATCGCTCTGTGCGGCTGCGCCTCTGCTTGCCGACATCGATGCTGTGCGGCCTGCCGGCTGCCGCCTGTGCCACTGGTGCTGTGCCTGTGCTGCCGATGTGCGCCTGTGCGCCTCTCCCTCCCGCTGAGTGCTGACCGTTGTCGCTGTGCAAAGAACTGAAGAAGAAGCCAAGAGGCAAGAAGAAGCTGCTCTGCTGCTGTGACTTGTGAGCTGAGTTAGGTAAAGACTAATTTGTAAAATGATTTGTGTTTGACTCTTTTGACTGTTTCTCAGAAACTTTAAATTAGTAATTTAGTCCAGGCCACTAGCCCACTACCCACTGCCCACTTTAAATTAAATTAGTAATTTAGGTTAATTTTATGGTAATTGATAAATGCTTTAGGTTAGATATTTTWGGTTAATTTTGTGTTGTTGGTTAATTTTGTGGTAATTGGTAAATGTTTTAGTTTAGGTATTTTATTTTTAGGTTAATTTTGTATTTTTGTTAGTTAATTTTGTGGTAATTGGTAAATGCTTAATGCTTTAGGTTATGTAATTTTAGGTTAATTTTGTTGGTTAATTTTGTAGGTAATTT
>NW_020203298.1:2420-10563 GCF_001531365.2 Cynara cardunculus var. scolymus | reverse complement strand
AAGATTTTAGTCATATAGAAAGGATCGCTCTTGAGAAACAACTTAACATGTACTATTTGATTGTGCGTCAAGATGAAAGATTTGCCAATTTGAGTGGTATTGCCGAGCTCGCTAGACTGCTAGTGGAAACAAAAAAGCATCAAACTTATCCTCTAATATATCGGTTATTGAAGTTGGCTTTAGTTTTGCCAATTGCTACTGCAACAGTCGAAAGATGTTTCTCTGCTATGAAGATTGTGAAGTCAAATTTGCGCAACAAAATCGGTGATGAATTTTTGAATGCTGCAATGATATGTACTATAGAAAAAGAAGCACTTCTCGCAGTTTCAAATGATGATGTAATTACGCAATTTCAAAAGATGAAGAGTCGTAGGGCACAGTTGTAAGAGGTAACTTTTTATTATTTTTGTATGAAATTGAAGTTAATTATTATTTTATTTTATAAAGTGCCTCCTACGATATTTTTTTCTGCGTCCGCCACTGCGCTCCTCTATCTTTGCGATAGAGGTTATATTTGTGTAAACTGTTTGGAGTAATCAATCATAAAGTAGAAATATGTATATTTACGTAAGAAATTTAAAGAAATGGAGGCGCTCTCTCTCTCTCTCTAGAATTTTTTTTTTTTTTGGGTTTTCGTCGTTCTCTCTTGTTCCAATGGATGATCGATCTCCTCTTGTGAAGGAATCATCCCATAGGAACATAAAAACGAATCGTTTTAATCAAAACTGGATGAAGATTCATGTTCAAAATTGAGGATGAAGGCCCGTTGTTCTAACCTACATACGGTTGAAGTTTTTGAGAAATGGAAAGGATTTTCGTCTAACAAGGGTGTTTTGAAGGAAGGATGATGTGGAGAAACTCAAAGAGCCGGCTGTTTCCTCCCACACACTGTTTTTTCCTAAATGATGAAGATGTTTTGAAGGTTAGTAGCTTTCTTCATCCTAGTTTTTTAAATGCTAATGATTCCAGTGCAGGCACACAAGAAAGTAATATGGAAAAAGGGATAAGCAGCCTTCATGGATCTGTTTCCATCTCTTCTGTGTTGATGACTATTTCTAAAGAAAAAGAAAAAACAGAAGCTGCTACGTACGATGATAGGCAAATAAGAACTGGGCCTTGTGGGGAACAAAAAGAAAACAAGGCGGATGAAGAAGAGAGGAGGGAATCAGCAACTTTCTATGTTCAAAATATTACTCCAGTGGACAGTGGAGGAAAATCTAGTCTCAGAACATGAAGCTACTGCTCAGATGACGCCTCCCAGTCTCTGCCATTAAACGATGGTCATAATGTCTTCAGAAATCTAACCCTGTTAGTCCAGGTCTTACCGCTGCTATTTGCAAAAATCAAATCGTTCGCCCTCTAAGAAAGCTCGGTGACAGGTCATTCCAGAAAAGGTTTTGGAAACCTTCCATGTTTAGAAAAGAAGGAAGATTCCTTTTTCTTTTTCTCGAGCCCTATCCGGGGAAAGGAGCGTCATCCAGAAAAGGGAAGTTTAGGCATAAGGAAGGAAAGTTCGTTGGCCGTTATGGGGAAGATGATGGTGAGGTTTCGAACCTGTAGGAAAGCATGCAAGATGATCAACAGCAGGTAAGTCAAACTGCTGACCATTCTCGTTACTCTAATTTGAAAAATAATTTAATTGGACCTAGTTGCATGGACTCAAGTCCGTCCGTGTAGTGTGAGTAAGTTGGTGGCAGCCCATGAGCCCATTCTTTCCTATGAAAATCCTTTAATTTCCAATAAAAGTGCTACTGGCCCATCTGCTAACCCTTCTAGTACTGGCCCATGTGCGTCCCTTTTAGATTTCATACAGTTGGGCCAAAACAGCACGGATGGCACAGCAATGGAAATGGATGTTGAGCATAGTCCAATTGGTGAAAATATTGATGGCAATGGAGGTATCACACACAATGGGATGTGTCTATTTATCTATCTCTTGACTCGAAATGATTTTATCTCATTTGGACTCCAACATGGAAGTGGATCAACTCTTGCCTACTAAAGGGTAAAAAGTCCAGCTGGTATTAAAAAGAAGGATCTGAATAAAGGCCTAGCTAATAAAAAGAAGGATCTGAATAACGGCCCAACTTCTCTTCTTGCCCCAACGCCGACTAGCCCAAATTCAAAGCCGGGCTCTCCAAAGAAGGATCTAATTATTGGCCCAACTAATAAACATCGTAGCATCAGCCCAAGGTCGATTGTGGAGCCTGCTGCTGCGAGCCAGGCCTCCATTCTAGGCCCATCGTTAAGATTCCTTCTCCTGAACAAACAGCGGACATTTTGACTAAAGCTCTTGGTGTTAATCATCATAATTACATGTGTTCAAAGTTAAAAATGATTGACATGTTGAAACGTCAAGATTGAGGGGGGGTGTTAAAAGATCACATATGGTTTTCCAATCTTGACTTATTAACTCAGTTGACTTTGAATGTACTTTATTTGTTAGGTGTCTGACAGATATGGGTAGAATTTGTACAAGTGGTCAAAATAGTTGCTGGTTTCCAAGTAAAGGGATGTCGCCTCACTATTTGCATAACTTCAAGGGTAGCGGAGCTGTAGTCACATTTCTTCAAGGGTATTTTATGTAAATTTGCTATTCATATAAAAAGGGAGCTAAGGGGCAAATTCAGCAATCACCATTCATTTTCTCTAAATTCTCCTTACATCAAGAAGTGCTCTCTCTCTCTCTCTCTCATTCTCTCACTAGTTCACGTCAGATGTATTCTTTTGAGATTAATATTTGAGTTAGTATTTCTTCTTTCAATCTTTAGATATAATATTGATTAAGAGTCATATGTTTGTTTGTAAACTGATTTTTAATGTTTCTGATATTGTAATCGTTTCTTCAAAGTATGTTTGATATTCAAAGTTGAGATGTATGATATCGAACATACACAAGTTACCTTTGTTTTCTAGGGGATAATTGGGAGAGACAATGCAATTACAAGGCATGGAATACACGGTTTGTATTGGCTATTCAATAATGAAATACCAGGTACCGTTCTATATTCTAATAGACTGAATCATATCTTTTTAAAGCAAGCAAACAACGAAAGTCATTTTCAAGGAGTAATGTACGATTACATTCGTTTAGAAGCTCGTCATTAACAAAATCGTTTAATGTGAATCTTGATGTATTTGTTAATTAGATTTCTAAACTCGTCGTTACAAACTAGTCAATTGTATATTTATCTTAAATAAATATACCGTCTAAATATATATAGTTATCAAGTGCTTATCATTATTAGTATTGCATTTCTTTTTCAGTAAATTACAATTTTTGCCCATGTCGTTGTATGAAATTTTGGATTGGGTTCCCAAAACGAAATAATATAATATATGGCCATCGTAGTTTAATTTTTGTTATGGATTAAATCCCTTGGTTAAATCTGTTAACTTTGACCTTTTTAAGTCAAGGGCATTGAAGTCATTTTAGTATATGTCATTCGGTTTTTTAAAGATATATAAAAATAAAATAAAAATTATATTTATAAAGTATAAATTATTATAATATATATTAAACACCCCAACCCTTATAATTATGCATGGCAACGGAGCGGAGATAGGGCGGGTTTTGTAATCCATGGCCTCGACCCCCGTTTTTAGTAACAGGCCCGATCCCCGACGGGTATGGGGATTAACATCCCGTCCCCGGTCTAATTCCTGGTCAAGTCCCGGTCCCCGGTTCCCGACTAGGACATATCTTGAAGTGATCTTTCAAATAATCGTTCTTGCAAAAATAAACAAGGATACTACACCTAGAAAAAATGAGCAATTTAGACAAAAATTGCGAAATTGCAAGTTAAGAAAAAAGCACAACAAAAACACACTAAAGGTTATAACCTTTTAGTAAACTTTTAAGAGGCAACTAAAGTTGAATAAATTTGTGTCATTTAATTTGGGTGTTGTTTGATTTCCATATACGACCGAGCATTTACAGTCTCATGTTTCCTAACACAAATACTCTTAAAGTTAATAGTTTTATGCCAAAACCTAGCAATAGTTGATAGTTCTATGCAAATAGGATTCCATGTTTTCTAATACAAATACTCTTGAAGTCTTTCCCTATATCGAATTACAATTACAAATTTCTAAATTCAACTCACTAATCTTGAGTGGATGGAGAGTAGAGATACTCACATCACAAAGGCGTCGGCTGAAGGGCAGAGGGGCAAGGGCTGGACTGCTGGTGGACGTCCAGGACTCAAGTCGTTGACAGGTCAAAAGGCAGACCGGCTCACCGGTAGAGGGCTAGAGGTGATTGGCGACTGGCAAGTGGGTAGTGGCAACGAGCGAGGCGGAGGGGAGGACGAAGGGTCGATGAATGAAAAAATTTGCCCCCTGCAAATTTTTATTTGTTCGAGTATGCTATTTGACCTCGATCGATGGCTCTATTTGGACCATTTCCTTTAAAATTATTATTATTTGAAGTCCAACAGCAAGTCAGCAACATAGGTTCACTATCAAAATTTCCAAAGCCCAAATACTATTAGATGAATATTAGTATACCGGGTACGGGACAGGTCGGAGGGGGGGATACAATACCCAGCCCCAACCCCGGTTTGAGTCTATCTGGCCCCGGGACCCATTTTAGCAGGGAATACCAGTTCGGGTCGAGTGAGTCGGGTTCCCTACCTGGTTGGGAAAAATCACTATCCTTAGCCTATAATTCCCCTACCTTTTACCCTCCCTCAACTTCTTCCCCAACGGAAAACCACACCCTCTTCCCCTTTTTATGTCAACCGGGTCTAGTGAACCCATCTACAACCTCTTCTTCATTCTCTGGGCACCATCATCTCCATAAAAGAAAACAAATCCTAAAACCTAAAATCATAAATCTAACCTAATATGTTCATGGATAATTATTGTTTTAATTGAACTTTTGTATGAATAAATCCATTGTTTATTGGTTGTTTAATTGTGTAAATGTCCAAGGGTCTGATGGCTCGATTCCACTCTTACCATAGTAGCTTCTGTTGAAACCTGGGGAGAAAAATATGGAAATCGTTTGCAGCTCATTAATGTAACATCCCAAATTTGGTAAATAAATAATTTACCAAAAGAAAAGAGGAAAGAGAAATAAAATGAAATTATTTTTATTTTATTGGAACAAAAATGTAGAGAAATAAATTAAGATGGGTTATTTATGTCATTTAATGAAAGATGTATATGAGAAAGTGGGTTTAAACTCTTTTGAACCAAAAATGTTAGAAATTTTTGAAGGCAGGGGTCTGAATGTAGTTTTAAGGAAATCAAAGGGGTGTCGAAAATTAAACCTTTGAGAGTTGGAGGACCTGTTCTGCAAAAGGATGATAATATAGCATATCAGATTTTGATGTTGACTTTTCGATGGTTGTTGTTAGAAACACCCGATTGGCTCATTTTTTCAACTAATACGCAAATTTTTCTCCATATAATGGAATAGCATTAGATAAGGGTCATTTGGGTTCGAACCACTCGAAATTTCGTTGAGTTTTAAGAGAGAAATCTGAGTTTGGAGGTCGGAGTCAAACTTTTTGGTTTTTCATAGATTCAAGATAAAATACTCAATCAAATCTTATGATTTTTAATTCTATGACTTTATTTTTAGGTGTTGCATCGAATCCTAGTAGCCTTTTGTTTCAAATTTGTGTTTTTATGGTCCAAATTAGTGTTCAAAGTTGTTGGGTTTTAATTTTTAAAACTTAAATTTAAAATGGGAAAATGGAACTCATTACTTGATGAAAAATTGTGTTCTCTATGTCAAAATATTGGTAAAAATATTATCAAGGGTTTGGTGCAAAAAGCACGAAGAAATAGAACAAATAATGAGTGAAAACGGAGCTCAAAAATGCTAGAAAACGGCAACCATGGCTGTTGTTTAATGGGTTACAACCGGGTCATAGGGTTGATGCGTATGTGTTTTAACCATTAAACATAAATGTTTTAAAATGACCGGCTTCAACACCATAACCTCTACTATGCAGAGGAACACTCCAACTATCAGCTTATAGAATTTCACAAGAAAATATTTATTTTCGCCTTTTGGTTCTTATTTTAAAAGAAAAATTTTAGTATAGCCCTGAAGTTTCAGAAATATGATTTCCTCTACAATAAATTTTCTGAAAATTTTTGACAAGTTTTATTTGGATTTACAAAATGAAATTTTGACCCAACTTTGTTTATTTTCTTTATAAAATTACCAATACTCCTACAGCTAAATAGATCGTTTTTCAAGCGATATGAAATATCCTAAATGATTATACACTTTGGATTTGGTACTTTAACTAATATGGGTGTTTACAATAAATCATTAATTTATTTAGATAACTTAAAAATAAGATTTAAAGTGTCGTAATAAGGAGAGTTATTATCGAACACTTTGATTTTAGAGGATTTATATAAATTATATATTTCCTAAGGAGATGTGTTTATAATAGGTCAATTTTAGATGATTTTAATAATAAGGGTATAGTACGTTATATGATTAAAATAATTATTGGGGCACTTTAATTTGGGGTTGAGATTTATAAAACTATAATAGGGTTAATTTGACGTTTTGAGACATCATCGAGTTACAGACTTAGGGTATGACTAAAGTTGGTCGCGGTTGACTCTTGAGTCATTTGAGCCACATGGATTTTTACGATGGAGCCAAATTGAGTTGTTTGAGGCATATTAGGATACTCGAATATGGTGTTTCGCCTTGGTCAGGTCGGGACTAACCATAATTGACGTTTGTTGAGTTTTGAAGAAACCAAGCCATTAATTAGATATTGTGGTATTAAATGTGTAGGTCATCTGTCTGGAGCTATCAATCGTCGATCGACTCAATCAGGTGAATCTTCATGAGACTTACAATAAGATGCATACATGTATACAAAGTTATTTTTATCATCCTATGTTTAGTGGTGGTGAATGTTATGCATGATATTGGTTTTAATACATGCCATCGGTTGTATATTTACATGTATATGAAGCTTTGTGGAGCACGCATGCTTGCTAATTGTTTATGTTTTTTTCAATAATATTTAGCATCCTTATGTTTTAGTTGGTTTAAATTGTACAAGTGGTACACGGTTTAGAGTATAGAATGTCAGTTTGGTTTGTCACACTTGAGGGGAGGCACAACCCCGAAATGGGTGATTGGCACCATGTCAACCGTACACACCAGGAATGTTTGTGACATGGGAGCATGACCTCGTAAAGGGTTACTGGCTATAGGTGAGCCGTACACACCTAGGGAATGCTTGCAATTTATCAATCCCTACTCGATGAGACAGTTATGAGGTCTCGTTTATTTTAGTGTTTGATGTTTTAAAAAAAATGCATATTATTTTATGCAAAGTTTGCATGTTTGATATGTGTGACAATATATGATTTCACTCATGCAAACCATTAACTCGTTGAGTTTTATAAACTGACTATAATATGCATCTCAGGTCCAGGTAATTCGAGGTTGGATAAGGGCAAAGGACATGCTTAGAGACTTGTCTGTTATTATCTTAAATTCGATCTTTTGTTTAGATGTCTATGTATGGGTGATAAGTGTTAATTTATTAACCTTATTACATCAATTTCTTAACCATTTACCTTTGTTTTATTTGCCCATTAGTGTTTTAATTGAGTCTTTTTATGTCTTTTTCACATATTAGTAGTTATATAGTATATCTAATGTTAATTCCAATGTTCAATCAGTGCAATGCGTGTATTGTGGTGAAGGTCACGCTTTTGAGCATTGTCCTGGAAATCCGGAGCATGTAAATTATGTCAACAAAATTGGACCATTTTCGCAAACTTATGAAATCATCCAAATTTTTCGTGGCATAGTCCAGCTCTTAATCCACCAATGCAAAAGCCTCAAGGATAGTCTGTTGATCCTCTCTCTCAGTGATTTGATGATAATCCCTTTTATCTATCGATGTAATTTTGTTTCTGTATTTTCAGTTCCAGCGATCATACACTGAGTATGTTCAGTGATCGCTGAGAAGCTTGTTTTATAAATCTCAGAGACAAACAATACTTCAAGAAGACAACACTCACACCAAACAACCTTAAGCGAATGTCGAAGACTTAAACTGAAGATTAGAGACTGGCGAGTACGTGATCTGAAGCGGTATTCAGTGATTACAAGCCTATCTACAAATGTGTAAAGACTGCTCTA
>NW_020203298.1:0-852 GCF_001531365.2 Cynara cardunculus var. scolymus | reverse complement strand
TCTAAACTGAAGGAGAAGTACAAGAAGATGAAGAAAAACCAGCAAAAGTCTAAAGGTCTTGTTGCTGAAGAGCATGACTGGGCTGAATCATCTGATGAATCATCTTCTGATGAAGAAGATAAAGCCTACGTCTGCATGATGGCCATTAATGTTGATGAAGGATCTTCTGAAGCATCCACATCCTCAGAGCCATCTTCTTCTAGTAAGGTATGTTTCCTGAATGAACCCTCTTCTTCTTCTTCTAGTCTTTCTGCACTAGATACTCTGACGGTTGACCTTTACAATGCCCTCAATGGCAAATCAAAAGCTGAAATGCTTAACGTTGATCTTCATGAACAATTGAAGATTTGCCATTCTAAGATCAAAGAACTGAMCTCTGTTGAGGAAAATCTTAAAGATCAGGTTATTGTAAACCAAACHATCAHTGTTGAACGTGAAAAGGCTATCGCTGAGCGTGAGTGAGCCATCGCTGAACTCAAGGCTGAGAAAGCTACCATTGAAGGGTGGTGTAAAGCTTCTTTTAAAGCCTCTAAGATCTTTAACGCTTAGATTCCCGCCAAGACAAAGACTGGTCTAGGATTTTCCTATGATCAGGAAGATAGTGTTGTAGACAGGTCGATGCTCAAGTTTGGTACTTTTGTCTCTTCTTTTCCCAACACTTTTTCCTCTCAGTCCTCCTCTTTATCTGAGAGTCATCTTGAAGGAACTCCTTTGAGTTCTGGATGCAAAGACAAAAGTAAATCCATTGTCACAATATCTTGTCCTAAGAAGTCAAACAAGTCTAATAGATCTAGGTCTATTCCTTCAGCTTGTAAAACTTCTTCCTCAGGGACTAGGAAATCTGAATCTCTT
>NW_020203297.1:19947-21710 GCF_001531365.2 Cynara cardunculus var. scolymus | reverse complement strand
AAATGTATCTTTAATACATATGCATAACCAGCTATTATCAATAATTAGACTTTTCCCTTGCCTTTATCTTTCAGAGCACGCTGTCCTGCAAAACATGTTAATCCAACATCTGAGCGTTAGACCAAAAGGTCTAGTGAGTGTATAATCTCATACAACAATATTTATTCCAAACATTCAGTTTAGAATCAAACATGTTCTGAAACATAAGTATATTTATGTTTCTCGCAGATTACACCGTCATCTCATTCTCTTATCTCTTTAACACTCGCGGTAACACCGCCCATTATACCACTCTCGCGGTTACACCGCCCATATCACTCTTACGGTTACACCGCCATCTCACTCGCAATTTACACTGCTCATATCACTCTCGCGGTTACACCGCCATCTCACTCGCAGTTTACACTGCTCATAYCACTCTCGCGGTTACACCGCCATCTCACTCGCAGTTTACACTGCTCATATCACTCTCGCGGCTACACCGCCATCTCACACGCAGATTACACTGCTCATAATACACTCGCGGTTACACCGCCATATCACTCGCAGTTTACACTGCTCATATCACTCTCACGGTTACACCGCCATCTCACACGCAGATTACACTGCTCATAATACTCTCGCGGTTACACCGCCATTATATTTCAAAAATATTTCCAAAACATTCTCTTATCTTCCGGATTAGAAGTCCGGTCAACCCTGCCCGGTTAGAAGTCCGGTCAAACCCTGAAAATAAATTAACTCTTTGTCCGGTTTAGAAATTCGGTCAAACACTTTAAAAATATAACATTCTTGTCCGGTTTACAAATCTGGACACCACTTCACTTTCTTTGTCATCCGGTTTAGATTAAACCGGACAATACACAATTTATACCTTTTGACCGGTTTAACAATCCGATCATTACATCACTTTCATCCTTAAAACAATTTACACATTATCCGATCAACACTTGACTGGTTTAAATATTATCCGGTCACCTCATGTCCGGTTTAAAAATATCCGGACAAGGCACAACCTGTTTAAGTATCCGGATTTCAATCCGGACACCACTTGACCGGTTTACACTAGAATCATCATAAAACGCAATTGAATCCATAATAACCAGTTCTAAGATGCTTATCAGATCATATATAAGCAATTCATATTCAAAGCTCTATACACTCACCTTAATAAGTCAAGAATCAAAGCCGTTGAAACCTTTTTCTTCTTCTTCTTGTGCAAATTCTTCAAATTCTCAGAGAAAAGACTTCTAAATATGGAAAGTGTGATGTGTGTGTTTTTCCTTCTCAAATTTCTTTATATACATACACACCCACAAGGAGATTGAGAGGCGGCTAATTAGCCGATCCCTCTCCCTTCTTTTACTATTTTAATACTCCCACACACACCTACACATTACATTCACATATATCCTCATATATATATGTATATTTATAAATAATTATATACATATATATATAACAAAAAATAATAACCAGACTATTACACACCAATTCTATCTTTACCAGATGGAGCGGAAGATTTTGTGGTATATAGTGATGCGTCAAAGATGGGTTTGGGATGTGTACTAATGCAACGTGGAAAGGTAATAGCTTATGCTTCCACACAGTTGAAAGATCATGAAAGACAGTATCCTACTCACGATATGGAGTTAGCGGCAGTAGTGTTTGCTTTGAAGATATGGAGACATTATTTGTATGGAACGAACTGCCAAATATTCACAGATCATAGGAGCTTGCAACATCTATTCCATCAGAAAGAT
>NW_020203297.1:14647-18833 GCF_001531365.2 Cynara cardunculus var. scolymus | reverse complement strand
ATTTTGAACTCCTTTGTGCTGGAATGAAGTAGGTGAAAGACAGTTAGTTGGGCCTGAGTTAGTTCAGCAAACTGCAGATAAAATTGGGGTATTATGAGAACGAATGAAAGCGGCCCAAGATAGACAAAGAAGTTATGCTTATAAACGTCGGAAGCCAATTGAGTTCCAAGTAGGTGATAAAGTAATGTTGAAAGTATCACCTTGGAAAGGAATAGTACGTTTTGGAAAGAGAGGGAAGTTAAGTACAAGATATGTTGGACCATTTCCTATTATTGGAAGAATTGGGGAAGTGGCTTATAAGTTAGAACTTCCTTTAGAATTAAGTGGAATTCATGACACGTTTCATGTGTCAAATTTGAGGAAGTATCTAATAAGTCCAGATGTGGCAGTACCATTACCTGAGATTAAGGTAGATGAAAAGTTATGTTTTGAAGAAACCCCTGAACAAATTACTGACTATAAGGTGAAAAACTTACGAAACAAAGAGATTGGGTTAGTAAAGGTTCAATGGCGTTATCATAAAGGACTAGAAGCCACCTGGGAACCAGAGTCGGAAATGCGGATGAAATATCCCTACCTTTTTGCCTAAGTAAAATTCCGAGACAGAATTCTTTTAAGAAGGGAATATTGTAATAGTCTGGTTATTATTTTAGATATACATATATATATGTTATGTATATATGTTTAGATATGTGTGTGTATACTATTTTAAATAAAGAAAAGAGGGGGAGTCGGCTATTGAGCCACCCCTCACTTCCTTTTGTGGTTGGGTATATATATATATAGAATTTGTGAAGAAAAAACACACACAACACATACCATATTTAGAAACATCTCTGAGAATTTGAAGAAACTACACAAGAAGAAGAAGAATCCTAAGGCTTTGATTTTTGACTTCTAAAAGGTGAGTGTATAAAGAGTTTTGGATATGAATTGCTTACATACAGTTTGATAAGTATTTAGAACTGGTTTTCATGAATTTTGTTACATTTTATGAGAAGTTCTTGTTTAAACCGTTCAAGAGTTGTCCGGATTGTAATCCGGACAAATTAAACCGCTTGTGCCTTGACCGAATATTCATCTAAACTGGCCAAGAGGTGACCGGATATTCATCTAAACCGGCCAAGAGGTGATCGGTTTACTTCTAAACCGCTCAAGTGTTCTACGGTGTATTGACCGGATATCTCTAAACCGGTCAATAGTTGGGCCATGTATTGTTCGGTTTATCTTTAAACCGGTTATCAAAGAAAGTATATTGACCGGATATCTAATCCGGACAAGTATCACCGGAGTTCAAATCCGGATGAAAGGAAATATGTTTTGGAAGATATTCATGAAAAGTAATGGCAGTGTAACTGCGAGTGAGAAGGCGGTGTAACCGCGAGAGTGATGTAATGGCAGTGTAACTGCGAGTGAGATGGCGGTGTAACCGCGAGAGTGATGTAATGGCAGTGTAACTGCGAGTGAGATGGCGATGTAACCGCGAGAGTGATATGAGTGAGATGGCGGTGTAACCGCGAGAGTGATGTAATGGCAGTGTAACTGCGAATGAGATGGCGATGTAACCGCGAGAGTGATATAATGGCGGTGTAACCGCGAGTGAGAAAGAGATATGAGATTGTAATGACGATGTAACCGCGAGAAACATAAATATACTATGTTTTGGAACAGGTTTGATTCTAAACTAATTGTTTGGAATGTATATTGTTATATGAGATTATACACTCACTAGACCTTTTGGTCTAACGCTCAGATGTTGGATTAACTTGTTTTGCAGATCAGTGTATGTTGAAAGATAAAGGCAAGGGAAAAGTCTGATTGATGATAATAGTTTACTTGTTTATGTATTAAGGATACATTTTGATAGTCTATGTTTTGTAATGATACTATTTTAGTATTTTGAGTATGATGATGTGAATTTTATGTATATAGAATATGAGGGTTGTTACAGGATTATACCGAGAAATTTATTAAGTTCTCCCGATTTGCTGAGCATTATGTATCTTTAGAATCCCGAAAAGTAGAGAGATATATTTGGGGTCTGAAACCTTCTATTCGAGAGTTCGTGTTTGCTATGAACCCTGAAACTTTCTCTTTAGCCGTTAATGCTGCCGAAGTTACTGAAAGAAATAAGAATCGGCAGGGTGAAGAGAAATTTGTTGAGAAAAGAAAGTCGAAAGGGTCTTCGGTTAGTTTTCGAAGACCCAAATTTATTAAATCAGATAATCGTGTTTCTCAGTTACCTTCTATTAAAACCTGCCCGCAGTGTCAACAGATACACCAGGGAAGTTGTCCCTCTGAACCAAAGAGATGTTATTGTTGTAGAGAGACAGGGCATTTATCAAGGGACTGCACTACACCTAAAAGATGTTTTCAGTGCAATTCACCTGACCACATTCGACCAAATTATCCACAATTGAGAGCTCCTCGTCTGACAATGGGAGGAAATACTCCTAGTAACCATGGAAGGCCTAGTGCACCGAGGGGAGGCCAGAGTGGAGTCAGGGGTAGATCATTCCAAATGACAAAGAACGAGGCAGAAGCAACCCCAGATGTAGTAACATGTACTTTTCTTCTGAATTCTATACGTGCTAAGGTGTTGTTTGATTCTGGTGCAAAATTTTCATTTGTATCACCATCATTTGCTCAATCTGCATGTCTGAATTCTGTGCTACTTGATGACAAATTAGTAGTTGACACTACTAATAGTAAAGAATCTGTTAATAAAGTATTCAATAATTGTACTATTATTATTGAGGGGTGTGAGTTACTGATTCGACTGTTTCCTATGCCAATGAAAGAGTTTGATGTAGTGGTGGGTATGGATTGGTTAGCAGAGTATCAGGCCAGTATTGTTTGTAATAAAAAGATGATCAGAATTACTCTGCCAAATCAAGGAACAGTTATTATTTATGGTGATCGTCAGGATCATCATACTATTTTATTATTTGTGTTGAAAGGCCAAAGATCTATTCGGAAGGGATGTCAGGGGTGTTCAACATATGTTATTGATGCAAAGAAAGAAAAAGGGAAACATAAATTGATTCCAATCATTAATGAATACCCAAAAGTTTTTCTAGAGGATTTGTTTGGGTTACCGCTAGATCGAGTCATTGAATTCCGGATTGATCTTATACTTGGAGCAGCACCGGTGGCCAAGGCACCGTACAGATTGGCTTCTTCGGAATTGAAAGAGTTGGTTACTCTATTGAAGGATCTGACTGATAAAGGATTCATTAGACCCAGCACTTCACCTTGGGGTGCTCCGGTCTTGTTTGTCAAAAAGAAAGATGGATCTATGCGAATGTGTATAGACTATCGAGAATTGAATAAATTGACCATCAAGAACAAGTATCCTCTGCCAAGGATTGATGACTTGTTTGATCAAATGGTAGGAGCAATTTATTTCTCAAAAATCGATTTGAGGTCAGGGTATCATCAACTTAAAGTTAGAGAGGAAGACGTTGCTACAACAACTTTGCGAACCAGATATGGGCATCATGAATTTCTAGTTATGCCATTCAGCTTAACTAATGCGCCCACAACTTTTATGGATTTAATGAATAGAGTATGTAAAGAATACCTTGATAAATTCGTCATTGTATTTATCAATAATATTCTTATATACTCTAAAACCGAAGAAGAACATGCAGAACATCTTCGTTTGATACTGGAATTATTGAAGAAAGAAAAGTTGTATGCCAAATTTTCCAAGTGTGAGTTTTGGTTAAGAGAAGTTCAATTCTTGGGTCACATTATCTCAGAAGCCGGAGTACAAGTAGATCCAGTAAAAATAAAAGCAGTTGAAAAATGGGAAGCTCCAAAGAATCCGTCTGAAGTCCGTAGCTTTTTGGGTTTGGCAGGTTACTACCATAAATTTATTCAAGACTTTTCTAGAATAGTCGTGCCATTAACCAAATTGACTCGAAAGAATGTCAAGTTTTAGTGGAAAAAAAAAACAACAAGAAGTTTTCCAACTATTAAAGGATCACCTCTGTAGTGCGCCGGTGTTAACTCTACCAGATGGATCCGAAGWCTTTGTGGTATACAGCGATGCTTCAAAGTTAGGATTAGGATGYRTTCTKATGCAGAGAGGAAAAGTGATTTCTTATGCATCAAGACAAATGAAGGATCATGAGAAGCAGTATCCGACTCATGATATGGAGTTAGCTGCGGTAGTATTCGC
>NW_020203297.1:4764-14097 GCF_001531365.2 Cynara cardunculus var. scolymus | reverse complement strand
GATATAGCTAAATATGTGGAACAGTGTTTAACGTGCCTACAGGTTAAAATCGAGCATCAGAAACTGTATGGAAGTCTTCAATCTTTGAAGATTCCTGTGTGGAAATGGGATCACATTACAATGGATTTCGTCATGAAGTTACCTCGAACTCTAAAAGGGTATGACGCGAACTGGGTAATTGTTGATCGCCTATCTAAGTCAGCACATTTTCTACCTATAAAAGAAAATTTCTCTTTAGAGAAACTGGCTCAGGTTTACATCAAAGAAATTATAACTATGCATGGTGTTCCACTGTCTATTGTTTTGGATAGAGATAGTCGCTTCACCTCAAAGTTTTAGGAAAGTTTGCAGAAAACTCTGGGGTCTGAAATTCGGTTAAGTACAGCATATCATCCGCAAACAGATGGGCAAAGTGAGAGAACCATCCAAACTCTCGAAGATATGTTGAGAAGGTGTATCATTGATTTCGGGGGATCATGGGAAGATCACTTGCCATTGATAGAGTTTGCGTATAACAATAGTTACCATTCCAGCATCCAAGCGACACCGTACGAAGTGTTGTATGGACGTAAATGCCGAACACCATTATGTTGGAATGAGGTGGGTGAAAAACAGTTGACGGGTCCTGAAATTGTCCAAGAAAAACTTCTAAAAACATTGAACATATCCGTGAAAGAATCAAAACAGCACAAGATCGCCAGAAAAGTCATGCTGATAATCGTTGAAAGCCGATTGAATTTGATATAGATGATTTTGTGATGTTAAAAGTTTCACCGTGGAAGTGTGTCATCAGATTTGGAAAGAAAGGAAAGCTTAGTCCAAGGTATGTGGGGCCGTTCAGAATATGTAAACGAATTGGGCCAGTAGCATATCAGTTAGAACTGCCAAAAGAGCTGAGTTTGATTCACAACACTTTCTATGTGTCGAATCTGCGGAAATGTTTAGCTGATCCGAATCTCGCTGTACCATTACCAGAGGTCAAGCTGGATAGTTAACCGAACTTTGTAGAAATACCAGAAGTCGTAATTGACCAAAAGATCAGGGTGTTGAGAAACAAAAAAATCAATCTGGTTAAAGTACAGTGGAAATTTCACAAAGAACCAAAAGCAACTTGGGAACTGGAATAAAAAATGAGAGCAGATTATCCATGGCTCTTTAATTAAAGAAATTCCGGGACGAAATTCTTTTGAAGGAGTGGATAATGTGATAATCAGGTTCTGATCATGTAACACCCCAAATCTACACATTGCATATAACACATATTTCATATATAGAATACATGTTTTCCCCACATAGGTCCTTGATACAAGAGTATAACATAAAATACACAGCTCAAAAATTCAAAAAGTACAAGCTCTTGTATCCTATCATCTATGCTTCCAAAAACAGCTAAGCATATAGGGAAGTAATTCACACAATACTCTTTCCCTTATCATTACCTGCAAATGTAATTTTGGAAACACGAAAATGAGGGTTAGACATGAATGTCTAGTGAGATTCCCTTYTATGTAATGCAGGGTGAAGATCACCAAAACATTTATTTCAAATCAAACATCTTATGAAGCAAAACTGAAAACATACTACTTTGGTCCATTGGGCCTCTGGTCTCAAACAACACTTAGAAATAATTTTAAACGTTCTTGACCAGAGCCCTTCTGGTCTCTCTTCCAGAGCTTCTGGTTCCTCGACTAGAGCCTCTGGTTTAACTAAACCACACTTTGGATATATTTCAACAATCAGGACCAGAGCCCATCTGGTCTCTCTACATCTGGTCTCTCTACCAGAGCTTCTGCTCTTCATAACCAAAGCCGCTGGTTGAACCAACTAGACTTAGAAAATATTTCAAAACAGGACCAGAGCCCCTCTGATCTCTCTTCCAGAGCTTCTGTTCTTCACGACCAGAGCCTCTGGTGGAACTAACCAAAACTTCACTAATAAAAATATTCTTTAGATAAACTCACAATCAATAAGATAACCTTTTTCATAAAACGAGTAATTTATAAAAACCTCATGTTCAACCAGAGCCTCTGGTTGTACTAACCAGAGCTTCTGATTCCTAATACATGACCAACTAGAGCCCTCTAGTCTGTTTTTCATAAAAAGACTCTTAAGTATAAAATTCTTTTCTTAAACATTTTAAAAACATGATTTTGACATAGAAAATCTTATCAATAGATACAAAACCTTTAATCCAAACAAAACCTTTAGTAAAAACTTGCTCATCCTTTAAATCAACAACCAGAACCCTCTGGTCCAACGATGAGGACAAACCAGAGCCCCTCTGGTTCCTTACAAGGAATAACCAGAGCCCCTCTGATTCCTCATGATAATAACCATTCTGTTTCAAAACACTTTTAATCAATACCAATGGCCATAGGCCAATTTTTCCCCTTCTGAATAGCATCAATACCATTATTTCTAGTAAGAACAATATTTTTGAGTTCTCAAATCACAAAGAAGTAAGGACTCAAATSTATTGTAGTCTTAAAAGACATAATAGCAAGAGCTATAATATTCACATACAATTGCCACCCTTATATCCAAAGGTACACCTCTCCTTGATATRYCACCCTTATTCCAAAAGACACCTCTCCTTGATATGTCACCCTTATTTCTTCTTCAAAATCTATGAACTAGTTCGGATGAAGGACCGCAGTCACAACAATCTTATCGAATCCTCATTCATAGTTTTATCCATAAAAACCTTTTCAAACTCAAGAACAACCTTGTCTTTCAAAGATTTCCAAAACATTAAGGTTTCCTTTAAATCCTCAAAACAGTATATCATTTCCAAAACTGATTTAAAGAAGCAAACTCTTCTTTATCTTTCCAACAATAACAGTAACACCTTTAAAACTATCAAAATAGTTTTACCATCTTTCCTTCAAAACCAACATCAAAACTCATAGCATATAATCAACAATAAAACTCAYAKTTTATAAACAAAGGTAGTTTTAAAAGAAAACTCACAGTTTATACTCAACAGTAGTTTAAAACTCACCTTATCAAACAGATTTTTTGAAGATAAACACACAGCAAAAGCTTATTCTTAGCATAGATTCTTCAAGAACACCTTCCACCGTCACAAGCTTTCTTTCTCTTTTGAACAGACTTCAATTTGAAAAATGATAAGATAAAATCTTATCTTTTTACTTCTTTAAATACTCTCACCAAGGCGATGAAGATTATTTTAGTTATAAAAACTTAAAGGCGGTGAAAGCTTCCTCCAATAGAAATAATCTTGGGCGGTGAATTTTACATTATAAAATTCATGATATCTTAATCATGAAGATACAATGATTTCACCCGAATATTTAAACTCAATAAACACCACCTCATGCATGCTTCACACTACATGCATACACGTATGAATTATATATGTCATGCTATCATTTCACAATATGCATGATATCATGTTCATATTTCACATAAATGATTCATGCATTTCTACTTAAATATACACATTTCACATAATCCACATAATAAACATGTATAATTTACCTCAACCCAGGTTGTCTTAGACCCGGTTATAACAGATCATTACCCTAGGTATTTGTTATGTGAATTAACTGTTTATGTGGATACATACTTACGTAAATTTAATATGTGAGTATGTGTATTTTTATGCATAGGGATATATGCATAATATGTAGATATATATATATATACATATATATGTGTATAAAATATTTATGTGGAGTGTGTATGCAAGAGGTGTATGTATAAATTTATATGTGTATGTATGTAAGAAATATTATGTGTACATGCATGCATGTGGGTAAGGGTCTGGATGGAAAACCTTTCCTGTTTTAGAAAGGTATAAAAGGGAGAGTTTTATCTTCATTTCATTCCTTTACCATTTTTGAAATCTAAAGAGTGAATTGAGAAGAGTTGTCCGGTTATTCAAAAGAAGTTTGCAATCTCCTTCAAAAACTGTGAATTCTTATAAGGTGAGTGATTTCTAAACCTTTGTACATAAAATTTAATACTGGTTTTATTTGAATGTTGATTATTATTGGAAAGAAATCAGTTATTTTGCTCAAGGGTTTTATCCGGGTAAAGGTTGATCGGATTAAGTTTAAATCAGACAAAGCTTGTTCGGATTATTTATAAATCGGTCAAGAGTTGGGCGATTAAGCCTTAAATCGCTCAGGTGTTGAACGGCATAGTCTTAAACCGGTTAAGTGTCAAGCGAGTTATGATTGATAAAAATGGTTAACATTTTGAACTGAGAAGTAGGAATACGACCATGTGGTGACCGGATTATTTTAAATCGGTCAAGCTTTGAACGATGTATTGTCTGGACTTGTTATCCGGACAAAGATGTTGGAATTTATTTTAAGTGTTAAATCGGACAAGCCTTGGGCGATAAGTTGTCCGGATCATTAAATCGGACAAAAAGGGACAAGTGTTGTTCGGACTTCATATCCGGATAACTTCTTATTTGGAAATTTTCATGAGATTTATATTTTAGACTTTTTATATGGTTTAAAATGTCTATTATTGGGTTTAATTATGGATTATAAAATGGGTATTTTATATCTTTTTAGATAAGAAGATATGTTCCTACCAAGCGTGGTGACGTAAGTCTATTTTGGTATGGAAGTGGATTTTGTAAATTGTTTCTAGCAAGCGTGGTGATGTAAGTCTGTTTTGATATGAAACTTGTTTTAAGTAATAGTTCCCCAGACGTGGTGACTTTTGTCTGTTCTGGTCTGAAACTGGGAATGGGTACTTTCAGACATGGTGACTTATGTCTATTCTGATAAGTAGTCCTGTTTTGATGGAGGAATAAGGGTGGCATATCAAGGAGAGGTGTACTTGGAATGAGGGTGGCATTGTCATATGTGGATACTATTATAACTCTTATTATTATTACAAATTGGATTTAATAACTTTGAGTCATYATTTCTTTGTGACCTGATGAATTAAAGATATTATTCCTATTTAGAAATAATAATTTAGATGTTATTGAGAAGGGGAAAATAGTTTGTCATATCAGGCAAGTATTGTCTTAAATCTTTTCTGTTAATATTTATAAAGAAATGGCCTATTGATTTAAGAAGTTTTGGTTACAATATTTGTTTCATATTAGGAACGTTGGATCTCTAATCAGAGATATTTTATAGAACTGAGGTTCTTGGGTATACTCTTTTTTTGCATGATATTGTGAACTGCATCATTTATTTGTACTGCGGAATATTTCTAAGCGGAATTACATTATCATATTTTGGTGTTCGTCACCCTGCATTTGCAAGGAAGGGATTTACTCACTAGACCCATCTGGTCTAACCCTCATTTTCTGTTTTAAATTATGCAATGCAGAAATAGCAGGGTCCGGGGATATTAAAGGGAAAGGGAAAATGTGATTATTTTCCTAATTTGTTGTCTGCTTTTGAAGATACATGTTGCATTACATGTAATAGTACAGGGTTTTTTTGGAAATTTTTATACGTAGATTTTGTACATATAGTAATCCTTGTACTAGTGGGACCTTATGATGTAAACTATATTTTTATGTAATGAAATATGTAATATATGCAAATGTGGTGTTTGGGGGTGTTACAGTTCTTACTTGTGTTGCTCTCATAAATCACATTCTCAAAATTTTGCCTCAATAGAACGGTTTTTCCATCGACTTGTACCCTTTTGAAATTAGCTTTGGGTTATGAATAAAAGTCGGGTTTTTGAATGCATCCAAGTTTGAAAGTGAATTCAAGGGTGGATTTTTTGCTTTCGATGAAAGAGTAAAGATCATTGAATCCGATTCTTGGTAATCCTTTTGTCCATTTAATTTTTCATAAACATCTTGGGCATCTATGTATTTCTTCAACAAGAGTTCATTGGTTTGAAGCTTCTGATGAAGAATATCCCTTTATTTTTGAAAAAAAATCTTGAAGAGCCACTAAATTAAGTCTTTCTGCCTCAGATTCTTTCATGGCTTTTACTTCTTTTCAAAATATTTACTTATTCTCTTGTTCAGATCCATAAGTTTTTTTTCCTCTGATTTTTCAATGATGCAAGGCGAGTTTTTTCCTTAACCAATTCAGCCTTTTCTTCAGTGAAAAGATTAGTCTCTCTTTTGTAGAAACTGACTTCTTTTTCAGCTTTTAGTATTTCAGATTTTTCAAAATTTAGTTTTTCTTTTAGTTTGATAAAATCTTCTGAAAGTTTAATGACCCTTAACTCTAACTCTGATGAAGCAGAGTTGGTTTCATCTAGGGAAGAATCACATACCTGGTCATCGGAGTCGGAGGCAGATTCTGCACTAGACTTGGCCATTAGGCATATGAGTGCCTTGTCTTCTACATCAGACGAAGAATCAGACACCCATTTTTCTTTCTCAGCCATCAAGCTTTGCTCTTTTGGATTGTACTTGTTCTTGTAGTAGTCAGCATCCTTGACTAGTCGTCCTTTGCACTCTTTGGAAAAATGGCCTATCTTCCCACATCGGTAGCAGTGAAGACCATCTTTCCTTCCGTCTCCTCCTTCTCTTATGTCATCTCTTCTTTATTCTCTATATTCTCTTCCTTCTCTTCTTTCATCTCTCTGATGAAATTTCATCGGCTTCTATTCATAGGAAGGCTGATACTTCTCCCTTCTGGAGTCTCTTCTTTCATAGGGCTTCTTAACGAACTTCTTTTGGAATTGTTTAGTTATCAAGGCTAGAGATTTGGCAAATGCTTTGAGGTCGAGTCAAATGCTTCTTCTTCAGAATCTGACTCAACCACTAGTGCCTTCTTGCACTTTTTCTTATGTTCTCTGGAAGAATTCCTTGTAACCTCTTTCTCTTCTGCAGCCAAGGCAAGAGGTCCACCGATGGACACATTCCTTTTTAAGATATCTAATTTTTGAGCAGCAAGAGTTCCATAGACGTCATGAAGTGACCAACTGTCTAAGTCCTGATTTGCTTGGTTGGACATCGACAGTTGAGTCCACTAATCGCTGAGACTTTTGAGGAAAAAGATGTTGTTTTCTTCTTTGGTTCTTGCATTGTCATTTCTGCGACATTGATTAACCAATGTGTTGAAATGATCATAAGTCTTTTGAATCGGTTCATCAGGCAATGCCTTGAAGTTTGTGTATTCGTTTAAGCCCTACACCCTACGATTCTTCTTAGTCTTTGCGCCTCCCTTCAGTTGCCTGGCCAGTTCATCTCATATCTCCTTTGTTGTTGTACAAACATCGAGAGATTAGAAGATGTCATTTGGAATGGCCATGATGATCAGCCTCTTAGCATTCCTGTCTGCCTCTACTCGTGCTATATCGTCTTCGTCCTAGTTATTTTCATCTTTAATCATGTAGTAGGCAGCAACTTCTGCAGTAGTACTTCTTCCAGGAACTCTTGGAACAAAAGTTAGAGGAACATATGGGCCTTCCATGATAGATTTGAGGAGATTTTTGTTCATCCCCTCCAGGAAGTTCACCATTCAAATCCTGCATTGTGGATACTCTTCACGTTGAAGAGTTGGAGGTTTGGTGACGGATCCCACACTATATGCATAATTCCAGTTGGCCATATGAACTTTTTTGAAAGAGAAGAACAAGAATTTTATAAATGAAGAATTGAGAGATTTTTGAATATTCAGATTCAAATTGATCGTTTTGATTGAAAATCAATCAATTAGCACTGATATCAGTTGTTGATCCCAGATCTCTCAATAACACGAATATGCAAGTTATGAATAACCTAAATATATCGTATGGATGGATACTAGTAAAGAACAAGTCAAGAATATTCAAGAATAATATTGGAGCGTCAAATGATTTACTATTATTGATTTTAATGAATTGGAAGTGTAAAAACGATCACAAGAAATATAAGACCTATTTATACTAGTAATCTAAATAAGGAGATAACTATCTAAGGAATATATTTAGAAAATCTTCTAAGAAAAGATAGCAATTTAGAAATATGGAAACAATATCAATCTATATAAAGCAACGGGAATCCAGCTGTCGATTCGTCATCTCCAGCTGTCTTCTTGAGTGAACATCTCTGGTTGAACTAGTGATTGAATCCTCTAAGTGTTAGAAACCAGAGGGGTTATGGAGATGCTCTGTATGTTTTTCATTACTTTTACAATAAGAATGATGGGGTCTAACATATCTTATCTGGTTATAGTCTTATTTGGACTTTGATTGCATTGTGTTTGTGAATCCGCTCAACTTGATATCCGTTCTTGGTAAAGTCCAGACATAGCTATGTCCGTATTTTGAGTAATTTGAATTTTCTAAGTTTGTGAATCCGGTTTAGTCTGTAACCGTATGTGTAAGTATCCGGTCATCACGATATTCGATTTAGTTGTAATCTGGAGGTCTCCTTATACGATTTAGCTGTAATCTAGAGGTCTCCTTATCCGATTTAGTTGTTATCCGGATGTCCCCTTGTTCGGATTTGGTGTGTTTTGTCCGTATTCTTCATACATCGGTCGTGACCTTATATGTATTCTTCATTCATCGGATAAAATCTTGTCTGTATTAAACATAGTCCGATCATAATCTTGTCCGCATTGGTGTTGATAGTCCCTAAAATGATCAGTCTTCAATCTTCAACTAAGATTCATGGCAATCTTTATAATAGACATGTAACAACACTTGGAAGGAGATGAGAGAAATAGTCAACTATTCAACTTCTATAATACATATGAATTTTACATATGAGCTCCTTCACTAAAATCACTAAAGACTAAACTTTATATAAACTAAAACCCTTCTAGTCAAAGTCAAACTACACATACAAAGTCAAACATGATGTCTTTACAATTACAGACATTTATATTGTCACACCCCGCTAAAGAGGAAACACGGAATGCTAACAGACAAGCGAGTCTTGGCAACAGTTTAAGAGAAACACTTTCAACAAAGATTCACAATAAAAAAAATTAGTTCATCGACTTAACAGGATTCCAAGGTTACAAAAGTATTTGAAATACAATAAAAACTGTCTTAATYGATGTGATCCAAGTAATGCTCCCCAGAGTCCACATAACTTACTTAGTACCTGAAAAGCATGGCATAAAGCATAGTCAACTACAGGAGTTGGTGAGTTCACAGGTTTTATATGCATAAAAATAATTTTAAATGCATCAATCTTGGTTAYAAATTTATGAGCAATATCTTTAAAATAACGACATACACATGATTGAAAATTGTTGAGCCACTACTAAACCTAAAAATGCCCCATGAACTACCTCAGAGGTGGTAGCGAACCACATGTGTAGATCATATATACAAGAACTACCTCAGCGGTGGGACTAAACCCCACATGTGTAGAACTCATGCCGAACTACCTCAGCGGTGACCACTTTCTGTCACATGTGTAGAACTCCT
>NW_020203297.1:2608-4699 GCF_001531365.2 Cynara cardunculus var. scolymus | reverse complement strand
GCGCCATCCACAAGAATCATGGGTTCAAAATGAATTAATAGTAGTGGAAATAAACGGGGACTTTCAGTCTCAACATATCAATAATGTATACATTTAAATACTCATAACAAGATTCAGATATCGATATAAATCCATCAAATATTCAATAATCATGCTTTTCACCCCAAAACGATAAATTGGTAAAAAAAGGGGCCGTGAAACTCACAGTTTGGCGAGAATCAATTGCTTTCCTTAGGAGGCTTGCTATCACCTGTTCGGACTTCCTGACAGGGTGACCAATTATTAATAAGAATTTCTAACCTCCAAAACTTAAGTTGTGAAAAACTGTTTTCAAGGCAATCCGTCAGATTCTATTACCAAAGTAGCGGACGCTTAAACATTAGCCTTAACGAATATCTTMAAAAATTCAAATAATGACCTCATTTAATGTCTTTCCAAAGCAGATGATGGCAGCCGCCATCTGTTGGAATTTGAAGATTTTGGGTGGGTTTAACACCCTTCCCAAGAACAATTATAACCTCGAGTCGCACACCTCCCCCAAAACCGGTTGCATGTCCAAGAATGGCACCAAATGGGGATGGTTTTGACTCTAGATTTCCAGGAATAGAGACAGATAATACCCTAAATTCTCATTTCTTGAGTAAGATCCAGATAAGAAAAGAAAACAATTGGGAGTCTTTAGATTTCGAAAGCTATAAGATAAAATATTTGATTTAGAGTTGCATGCAGGACTCAAGTCACCCAAAGGTGTAATCGGTTCCTAAAATGTAAGAACTCTATTCTTCTCTTTTGAGATTAAAAAGGTTTCTGGGTCACAGATTATCATCTGATGAAGACATATGCATGTCTTTGATGGATAATCTCGCCATCCGAAACTTGAGCTGAGTAGAAAGAGAAAAAAATAGGAAATCGAACACTTTAAAGGGGATTAGATGACTTTCGGAGCATACCTTTTTGAAGATGAGGCAGAAAAGAACGATTCGAGCACAGCAGCAATCCTAAACTTGCAGGGAGAAGAGTTCGGCTTGAAGGTGATGAACTATTTAGAGAGRGAGAACGAGAAAAGGCTAGAGCTTTTTGAATAAAGAAGAGTTTTTAAAAGAGGAAGGGGGTATTTATATGAGACTTCTAGAGGAGAAGTGGGCTGGCCTCTAAAAGCCCAAGCCCAAGGATTTAAATATTTCCTTAAATTAAGGCCCAAAAATCTAAAAGAACCAAAATGTCCAAGTCTGGAACAAGACTAGCTGTCGTACAGAATGATCAGTTTGGGCAACCAGCGCCTCAGAAAGAAGACAACAGAGCCTCTGTGAAGAAAAGATGCCAGAGCTTCTGTGAAGAAACTCAGAGCTTCTATAAAGAGATGCCAGAGCCTCTGTGAAGATACAGAGAGTTTCTGCAAAGAGATGCAAGAGCCTCTGTGAAGAGACAGAGAGTCTCTGTGAAATGATACAGAGTCTTTGAGAAGAGTTGCCGGAGTCTCTGTGAAAGGACACAGAGTCTCTGAGAAGAGGAAACAGAGCCTCTGTAGATAGTGCCAGAGCCTCTGTAGCTATCATCAGAGCCTCTGTGGCTAACGCCAGAGCCTCTGTAGCTATCGCCAGAGCCTCTGTGGCTAACGCCAGAGCCTCTGATCGAATAGGCGACCTCTTCAAGATCATACTCTGAATAAGGTTAATCCTAAAAGACTTAGTTTTCTAATGAAGATTCTGAAATGAGGTCCTAACATGGAAATCCAAAAGTACAGAGTTGTCACAGCCTCCCCAACTCCGAAAAATTTCGTCCCGAAATTTATTCGTTTGTGCTTTCATTCATGGTTGACTTGAGAAGAGGTGGGGATACTTGTTCTTCATGAAGTCTTCTCTTTCCCACGTATACTCCGGTCCATTCTTGGAACTCCAATGAACCTTCACGATGGGTTTTCGACTATGTCTCATTTGCTTAACTTTTCTATCCAGAATCTCCAAGGGTTTTCAACAAAATGAAGTTGATCAAAAACTTGCAAGTCTTCCAAGGGTAAAACCTGGGTTTCATCTGATAGGCATCTTTTAAGATTCGATACGTGGAATGTATCGTGGATAGCACTTAACTCTT
>NW_020203297.1:0-1273 GCF_001531365.2 Cynara cardunculus var. scolymus | reverse complement strand
CATATTTTAAGTGCAAACACCACTGCTCCCAATTCAAGGTCGTGCGTAGTATAGTTCTTTTCATGCACTTTCAGTTGTCTCGATGCATAGGCAATTACCTTATCCTTTTGCATCAATACACAACCTAAGCCTTGATGTGATGCATCACAAAAGACTATGAAGTTATCCTAGCCCTCTGGTAGGGATAAGATAGGTGCATTACACAACTTCTGTTTGAGAGTCTCGAAGGCCTCTTCTTGCTTCTCGCTCCAGATAAATTTCTTATCTTTTTGGGTTAAGGCTGTAAGCGGTGGTGCAATTTTTTAAAAATTTGCAAAGAAACGCCTGTAGTAGCCTGCCAACCCAAGGAATTGACGAATTTCTGTAGGTGTTTTAGGGCTTCCCAATTCCTAATAGCCTCAATTTTAATAGGGTCCACTTGAATTCCTCTTTCATTAACTACATAACCCAGAAACTGAACTTCTCGTAACCAGAACTCACACTTAGAGAATTTGGCATACAACTTCTCCCTTCGAAGTAATTCCAAAAGTGCCCTCAAGTGTCTCTCATGATCTTCCCAACATCTTGAGTAAATTAATATGTCGTCTATAAAGACGATTACAAATTTATCCAGGTAGGGTCTGCAGACTCTGTTCATCAGATCCATGAAGACGGCCRGTGCATTAGTCAGTCCGAATGGCATTACCATGAATTCATAATGGCCATACCGGGTCCTGAAGGCTGTCTTGGGAATGTCCTCCTCCGAACCCTCACTTGGTGATACCCGGATCGTAAATCGATTTTTGAAAAGTAGGCTGCCCCTTGAAGTTGATCGAACAGGTCATCAATTTCTGGAGAGAGGGTATCTATTCTTGATGGTTAACTTATTGAGTTCTCTATAATCAATGCACATTCGCATTGATCCGTCTTTCTTTTTGACGAATAATACCGKTGCTCCCCATGGTGAATGGCTTGGCCTTATAAAACCTTTGTCTAACAATTCCTGGAGTTGGGTCGACATTTCTTGCATTTCTGAGGGTGCCAAACGGTATGGTGCCTTGGCCACCGGAGCAGCTCCAGTGGTCAAGTCGATACCGAATTCCACTTGTCTTTGCGGGGGCAGGCCTGGCAGATCTTTTGGGAAGACATCGGAAAATTCCTGAACTACGGGTAAATCCCCGATGTTATCCTCCCTGATTCTTCCATCTATCACGTGGGCCAAGTATGCAGGATAATTCTTCTTTAGGTACTTCCTCATCTTCATGCAGGATACCAGCTTAATCGCTTGGTCCAA
>NW_020203296.1:16132-21271 GCF_001531365.2 Cynara cardunculus var. scolymus | reverse complement strand
TTGCTGTGTTATTTTTCGATACTTTTACATTCAAAGATGATGAGAGCTAACAAAGAATAATAAAAGAATCGCATCATGTTTAAGTCCATCGGGCCTCTTCTTCAAAATCCCATACTTAGAAAAATAATGGTTTTCCAGTCCATCGGCCTCTAGTTCCAAAGTGTCCATCGGGCCTCTGGTTCCAAAGTGTCATTGGGCCTCTGGTTCCAAACCATACTTAGAATATTTTTCAATAATCATGACCAGAGTTCCTCTTGTCTTTTTACCAGAGCTTCTGGTTAGTCGACCAGAGCCTCTGGTTCCTCGATCAGAGCTTCTGGTTGTCCTTATGAAAGCTAACCAGAGCCCCTCTGTTTTGTTTTATAGATATTTCTAAGTATAGAGACTCTTTTGAAATGTCATTTTAAAACTACAAATAAAGCATTAAGCTTGTTTCAAAAAAATATAAGGCTTATTTTCAAACTAATAATTTATAAAAGATTTTGCATCATTTTTAAATCAACATCCAGAATCCTCTGGTTCTATTATGAGGGTCAATCAGAGCCCCTCTGGTTCCTTGCAAGGTACAACTAGAGCTCCTCTGTTTCCTCATAATCAATGCTTTTATCCAAAGCATATTACTCATAACCATTGGTCATGAACCATATTATCTCCAATCCCGTAACATCATTACCATCATTTCTACTAAAGACAACATCTCTAAATCCTCAAATCACCAAGAAATGAGAAATTAAATCTGTTGTAACTTTAATAGATATCATAATAAGAGTTAGACCACGCAGACAACGAACAACCTTATATCCTCCCAATAATCCCCTTTTTATGATGTTCCACCCTTATATCTTCTCATTAATTCATATGAAGTAGTTCATCCAAAGACAGACCTCAGTCATATATGTCAGAGTGAACCTATTCATAATTCCCAAACCAAATCATGGTTTCAACATAGGTTTATACTCAAAACCTTCTATTCTCAAGAACAACCAGATCTCCCAAAATGGTTTAAAACTCTGTTTTTCTGTAAAACTCTTTCAAACTGTTTTAAAACCCATATACTATTTATTTCTTTTCAAAACAGTCCCAAAAATAGATTCAAACAGCAACTTCTCAAAGGTTGTTGAAGAACACAACTCTGTTTCATATTTATCCAAAAACAGATTCCAAAATAGTAACATCATAAAAACTGTTGAAGACAATTTATCATCTTAACCTCAAAACCAATATCAAAATTCAACAGTTGATACACAAATATATGAGGAATTTAGTTTCAAAACCACTCACCTTATCAAACAGATTTCTTGATGATAATCACACAGCAAAAGCTTTACTCTAACACAGAATCTTCAAGTACTTTTGAAGCAACAATTCTTGAAGAACACTTATCTCGCACACACAGGTTCTTTTCTAACAAAAAGACAGTGATAAAGATAACCTTATCCAAATTTTTATTTAAATATCCTCACCTAGGCAGTGGAGGATTTCAATAATATAAAATTGGATATGACGGTGTGGATTTTATTATTTTAAAAACCTATTTGCTTCATTACTAAGGTACCACTTTCTCAATAAAATATTCATTTTTTCCAAACATGTATGTACTTATTTCATGCATCATGTATTGTTGTCATATTCACGCATACCATCATATAATTTATCAAATAATCACGTAAATTTTACCTTGACCCAGGTTATCTGAAACCCGGTTATAACATTCTCTCCCCCTTAAAAGAATTCCGTCCTGGAATTMATTCAAATAACCATGGATATTTTTCCTTCATATCTGATTCTAATTCCCATGTTGCTTCTGAACCTATGTGAAATTGCCATTGTACCCTTAGTAGACTTATTTCCTTGTTTCTCAACACACGGGTTTTGTGGTCAGTTATAGCTTCTGGAGTTTCCACAAAATTCAGTTTGTCATCCAACTTTATCTTCGAAAGTGGTATTGCCAAACTAGGATCAGCAAGGCTTTTCCTTAGGTTTGACACATGAAAAGTATTGTGAATCAGACTAAGTTCCTCTGGTAATTCCAATTGATAAGCTACTGGCCCAACTCGTTTACAGATTCTGAATGGACCAATATATCTTGGACTGAGTTCACCTTTCTTTCCAAACCACATAACTCCTTTCCAGGAGAAACTTTCAACATTACTAAATAATTCATGCAAAATTCAATTGATTTTTTGTGCTTATCTGCGTAACTTTTTTGACGATCTTGAGTTGTTTTAATTCTTTCCCGAATCTGATCAATCTTTTTTCAGAAGTTACTTGCACAATTTCGGGACCTGTTAGTTGTTTCTCACCGACCTCATTCCAACATACAGGGGTTCGGCATTTCCGACCATACAACACTTCATATGGAGCCGCTTTGATGCTGGAATGATAGCTATTATTGTATGCAAATTCTATTAGTGGAAGATGATCTTCCCATGATCCTCCAAAATCTATGATGCAAGCCCTTAGCAAAATAGATCTGTACTAATCAGACAATCATGAGGCCACTTTTAGACCTTCCGAAATCAAATAAGGTTAATTAAAGTTTTAGGCCAAACCTGTATCTTCTCCTCAATAACATCCAAACTACGCTTTTCAATAAGAACCCTGATCCTAAACCTTTAAGTCACAAAGAAATAAAGATTCCAGACCATGGTAATCTTAAAGGAAATAATAGTAGGAGTTATATTACATAACACACTCACAAATGCCACCCTTATATCCAAATGTACACCTCTCCTTGATATGCCACCCTTATCCCAAAGTACACCCCTCCTTGATATGCCACACTTATTTTCTCATCAAAACATTTTACAAAAACAATTCCAAATAGACCGCAGTCAATGGAATTATTATCAATTCAAAATTCCCATTTTCTTGTTGTAATAATAATTTTTACAAAGCATAAATACAAATCCAGTCAATGTAAACTTGGCCGGACTTCATCTCTGGTCATGTCTTGGCCGGTTTACCAAATATGGACAATGCATCACCCAAGGCTTGTCTGATTTAACACTTAAAAACAATTTCCAACACTTTTGTCTAGTTAACAAATCCATACAACACTATATCCTCCCTTCACCGATTTAAAATAATCCGATCACCACATGACCATATTCATACTTCTCTGATCAAAATATTAAACATAATTCATAAATCGCTCAATCTATAAAACTGGTTAAGACATGATTGGTTTAAAATTAAACCGCTTAACACTTGAGCGGTTTATTCTTTCATCGCTTAAACCTTGATCGATTTATACTAAAATCCGCTCAACACTCGTCCGATTTAATCCGGAGAACATACAAGGAAACTTAATTAAAACATAATTAAAGCTCTTAACCACCCACCTTCTGAAGACTCCTTTGAAATTTAGATGATCCCCACTTGATTTCCTTAGCAAATAAAGGCAATCCGGACAAACTTCCTCTAAATTCACTCTCAAAGTTTTTGAAAAACAGCAAGAGAGGTGAAGAGAGGCCTCACCCTCCTTTTATACCCTTTCTAAAAAGAGAAAGGTGGCTAAAACAGCCTTCACATACATACATACCACCTCATGCATGCAAATATTATGTATACATATATTCATGCATACTTAATTTATGTATGTATGCACATATTCACTCATGCATAGCCATAAACATGCATACATATAATGCATATATTTCCTATGCATACATATACATTCATATTCCTACATGATCAATTATATCAATTTTTCATGTTACTATGTAAGCATATAACAAATAATCACATATTAATTACCTCGGGTGATAACCAGGATCCAGTTATCACACCATTTGAAGACAAGGTTGCGAAGTTCAGAATTGGTTTGACTGTTGATGTTCATGGCATACTTAGAGCTACATTAATAGGAGCCATGTCTGAACAGAGAGAGGGTATACTTGGTGCCTCTAGATATAAGCCTAGGGGAATTAGAAACCTTTCACACAGGAACTGTAGTGTGTGATCCTCCAGGATACATTTGCAAGAATCTCAAAGAGAAGTTCTTATTCAGGGTATATGATATACCCAAGAACATCCCGCGTAGTGTTGAAATCAGTTTGAACATGATAATTAAAATTATAATAATTCAGTATGATTCTAAACTCTGGAAGCACATGACCAGCGTAGTGTTGAAATCGGTTTGAACATGATAATTAAAATTATAATAATTCAGTATGATTCTAAACTTTGGAAGCACATGACCAGCATCGTGGGTCAACTATGAAGCAATCAGACTTAAATTTGAACTCTGGAATCACATAACCAGAAGCGGAAGAAGTTTGTACTAATCAGAGTTGACATGATGAACGTTGACTTATAAGTGTGGGAAAAAGAAATCTGAGTTTTCTTCCAACCCTGTGAAATAAGTCTGTATCAAATCAGACTTAGACCTTGAATGTTGACTTACACTAGAGCCCCTCTGGTTGGTTTAGCTTCTGGATGGCTTTGCTTCTGGTTGTTTATTTGAACCTTGGAAAAATATTCCAATCAATCATAATGGAACCAGAGGGGCTTTGGTTGATCTTCATGTTTAACCAGAGGGTCTTTGGTTGTAATTGAAACTCAAATTCTTTAAGTATTTAACATTTTTTTGTCCCAGAGGCTCTGGATAGATGATGCTGACCAGAGGGGCTTTGGCCTTGCTTTTCGTTGGCCTTATAAGTCTGGAAAAAAACCACATAATGATCAGAGATGTGTAGACATGTGGATCAAGCCTGTTTCAATAAGATGTAAAGTCTGTACTAATCAGACTTAAATGTCTGCTCTATGTACCATGCAGTCAGAATTCAAAACTCTAGAAGCACATATCCAGAGTTATGGGTCAAGTTTGTAGCAATCAGACTTAAATTTGAACTCTGGAATCACTTTATCAGGGGTGGAAGAAGTCGGTACTATTCAGAATTGACATGGCTAGCATCGTTTTATAAGTGTCGCGAAAACATATAAGAGTTTTCTTCCAACTGTGGGAAATATGTCCATATCAAAACACACTTAGAAATTTTGAATAACTTCGCCAGATCTGACTTATAGTTGAAAACAGTCTGTATTAATCAGACTACAAAGTCTGGGATGACATTACCAGAGTTGTCTTACAACTCTGAGTAAAACTAGACTTAAATAAAGAACTCTAGAACCACA
>NW_020203296.1:6991-14192 GCF_001531365.2 Cynara cardunculus var. scolymus | reverse complement strand
TTTAAAAATGTCTATTATTGGGTTTAATTATGGATTTATAAAAGGGGTATTTTATATCTTTTTTAAATAAAAAGATATGTTCCAACCAAGCGTGGTGACATAAGTCTATTTTGGTTTGGAACGGGATTTTGGGAAATGTTTCTACCAAGCGTGGTGACGTAAGTCTGTTTTGGTAAGAAACTATATTTTGGGAAACCTTTCTACCAAGCGTGGTGATGTAAGTCTGTTTTGGTATGGAAGTGGATTTTATAAAACTGTTTCTACCAAGCGTGGTGGCGTAAGTCTGTTTTGGTATGAAACGTGTTTTCAGTAGCAGTTCCCCAAGACGTGGTGACTTTTGTCTGTTCTAGCTTGGAACTGGGAATGGGTACTTTCAGACATGGTGACTTTTGTCTGTTCTGATAAGTAGCCCTGATTTGATGGAGGGATAAGGATGGCATATCAAGGAGAGGTGTACTTGGAATAAGGGAGGCATTGTCATATGCGAATAATATTATAACTCTTATTATCATTACTAATTGGATTTAATAACTTTGAATCATCATTTCTTTGTGACCTGATGAATTTGAGATATTAGTCCTATTAGCAATAATAATTTAGAAGGGGAAAATGGTTTGTCATAAAGGGCAAGTATTGCCTTAAATCTTTCTGTTAATATTTACAAAGGAATGGATTGATGAATTAGAAAAGCTTTGGTTACAATGTTTGTTTCATATTGGAAACATTGAATCTTTAAGCACATGTATTTTTATTAATAAGAACTGGGGTTCTTGAGTTTATCATTTTATACATGTCACTGAAGACTACATTATTTGTTGGTATTGCAAATATTTCTGAGCAAAGAATTTTATTATATTTTGGTATTTATCACCCTTCATTTGCAAAGAAGAAATTCACTCACTAGACCCTTTTTGGTCTAACCCTCATTTTTTGTTTTAAAATTATGAAATGCAGGAATGGCAGGGTCCAGGGATATTAAATGGAAAGGGAAAATGTGATTATTTTCCTAACCTGTTATCTGCTTTTGAAGATACACGTTGCATTACATGTAATAAGTACAGGATTGGTTTTGGAAATTTTCATATATCGAATTTGTACATATAGTAATCCTTGTACTAATGGGACCTTTGGATTTAAACTATATTTCCATGTAATGAAATATGTGTTATATGCAAATGTGGTGTTTAGGGGTGTTACAGAAGTGGTATCAGAGCCTTAGTTTAAGAGATTTAGGTATTCAATGCATGATGCCTAGACTTAAACTGTCATTTGCATGTTAAGGGTCCCGGACATTATTAGTATCACTGGGAATAAAATATAATGGGTTAAAGAGGGCAGTATGTAAGGTGAATTCGAATTACAAATGGCCAATGTAATTATGAATTTACAGGTACATACCTATACTCGGACACCATATTATATTCGAGAATGTGAATACGTGATATTTAATACTAAAATACCCACAGATGTCTAGCCGATCACGAAGATCAGAGAAAATTGCTCCCCTTGAATCTGAAGAAAGAAAGGAATCTCTCGTTAATCCCCCAACCTATGCTTCAAGAAATAGAAGTCGTGGAAGGGCTAGGGGTAGAGGTCGAGGAAGAAGTCAGATTCCTGAGAGGAGTCAGGCCGAGATTCGCCCTAATCAAGGGGAATCTATTTATGGGAATGCTCAACAAGAACAGAGGCAACAATGAGAATTTATAACTAGAAACGATCAAGCAGAAGAAATGGGAAAACTGAGGGAAACTCTGATATCCATTATGGGACTGCCAGCTAGAGTAGAAATCGAGCGAGTTGGAATTAATCCTCCAGCTCCTTTAGCAGACAGCAATACTCAGGGAGGGGATATAAAGATGTTTCTGACATGTAAACCTCCAACTTTTTCAGGGGAAAGAGATACAGTAAAAGTAATGTGTTGGATAAAAGAGATTGAATCGATATTCAATACCAGTAAATGTTCTGAAGAAAATAAGGTTAGATTTGCGGTGTCTATGCTTAAATCTAATGCCTTATATTGGTAGGATATGGAATCCTCAGCACAACCAAATATATTATAGACCATGTCTTGGGAAGAATTTGTGAATAAATTCAAAACACAATTCTGTCCTACGACAGCAGTAAGACAGATGGAGGAGGATTTTCTGAAACTAGAACAAGGGAATAGATCTGTGCGGGATTATACCAAGAAATTTATCGAATTTTCCCTTTTTGCTGAACATTATGTATCTTCAGAATCCTGAAAGGTAGAAAGGTATATTTGGGGTCTGAAACCTTCTATTCGGGAGTTTGTGATTGCTATGAACCCTGAAACTTTCTCTTTAGCCGTCAATGCTGCTAAAGTTACTGAAAGAAATAAGAATCGGTAAGGTGAAGAAAAATTTATTGAGAAAATAAAGTGGGATGGGTCTTCAGTCTGTTTTCGAAGACCCAAATTTACTAAAACAGATAACCGTGCTTCACAACTGCCACCTGTTAGAACCTGCCCACAATGTCAACAGGTGCATCAGGGAAATTGTCCGTCTGAACCAAAGAGATGTTATTGTTGTAGGGAGACAGGGCATTTGTCAAAGGACTACGCTACACCCAAAAGGTGTTTTCAGTGCAATTCACCTAACCACATCCGACCAAATTGTCCACAATTAAGAACTCCTCGTTTGACAATGGGAGGAAATGCTTCCAGTATTCGCGGAAGGCCTAGTGCACCGAGGGGAGGCCAGAGTGAAGCCAGGGGTAGATCATTCCAAATGACGAAGAACGAGGCAGAAACAACCCCAGATGTAGTAACAGGTACTTTTCTTCTGAATTCTATACGTACTAAGGTGTTGTTTGATTCTGGTGCAAATTTTTTATTCGTATCACCATCATTTGCTCAATCTGCATGTTTGAATTTTGTGCTCCTTGATGACAAATTAGTAGTTGACACTGCTAATAGTCAAGAATCTGTTACTAGAGTATTCAATAATTGTATTATTGTTATTGAGGGGTGTGAGTTACCAATTCGACTGTTCCCTATGCCGATGAAAGAGTTTGATGTAGTGGTGGGTATGGATTGGTTGGCAAAGCATCAGGCCAGTATTATTTGTAATAAAAAGATGATTAGAATTACTCTACTAGAGCAAGGAACAGTAATTATTTATAGTGATCGTCAGGATCATCATACTAGTTTACTATCTGTGTTAAAAGCCCAAAAATCTATTCGGAAGGTATGTCAGGGGTGTTTAGCATATGTTATTGATGCAAAGAAAGAAAAAGGAAAGCAGGAATTAATTCCAGTCGTTAATGAATACCCGGAAGTCTTTCTAGAGGATTTGTCTAGATTACCGCCAGATCGAGTCATTGAATTCCCAATTGATCTTATACCTGGGGCAGCACCAGTAGCTAAGGCACCGTATAGATTGGCTCCTTTGGAATTGAAAGAATTGGTTACTCAGTTGAAGGATCTGACTGATAAAGGATTCATTAGACCCAGCACTTCACCTTTTGGTGCTCCGGTCTTATTTGTTAAGAAGAAAGATGGATCTATGCGAATGTGTATAGACTATCGAGAATTGAATAAATTGACCATCAAGAACAAGTATCCTTTGCCAAGGATTGATGACTTGTTTGATCAACTAGTAGGAGCAAGTTATTTTTCCAAAATTGATTTAAGATCGGGGTATCATCAGCTTAAAGTCAAGGAAGAAAATATTGCCATAACAGCTTTTCGGACTAGGTACGGGCATCATGAATTCTTAGTTATGCCATTCGGCTTAACTAATACGCCTGCAGCCTTTATGGATTTGATAAATATGGTATGTAAGGAATATCTGGATAAATTCATTATTGTATTCATTGATGATATTCTTATATACTCTAAGACTGAAGAAGAGCACGCAGAATATCTTCGTCTGATACTGGAATTGTTAAAAAGAGAAAAGTTGTATGCCAAGTTATCCAAGTGTGAGTTCTGGTTAAGGGAAGTTCAATTCTTGGGTCACGTTATCTTAGAAACAGGGGTGAAAGTAGTTCCAGCCAAAACAGAAGCAGTTGAAAAATGGGAAGCTCCAAAGACTGCTTTTGAAGTCCGAAGCTTTTTAGGAGTGGCAGGCTACTATCGTAAGTTCATTCAGGACTTTTCTAAGATAGTCGTGCCGTTTACCAAAATGACTCGGAAGAATGTTAAGTTTCAGTGGGAAAAAGAACAGCAAGAAGCTTTTCAAATATTAAAGGATCACCTTTGTAGTGCGCCGGTGTTAACCCTACCTGATGGATCCGAATATTTTGTGGTATACAGTGATGCTTCAAAGTTAGGATTGGGATGTGTTTTGATGCAAAGAGGAAAGGTGATTTCTTATGCGTCAACACAATTGAAAGATCATGAGAAGCAGTATTCGACCCATGATATGGAGTTAGCCGCAGTGGTGTTTGCTCTAAAAATATGGAGGCATTATCTTCTGGGGACAAGGTGCTAGATTTATACAGATCACAAGAGTTTATAACATTTGTTCAATCAGAAAGATTTAAATATGCGACAGCGTTGATGGATTGAACTTGTTAATGATTATGGTTGTGAAATCCTTTACCACCCGGGAAAAGCCAACGTGGTAGTTGTCGCTTTAAGTAGAAAAGAAAGGAGCGGGAGTATTAAAACTGTGGCAATGAGAATAAGTTTAGTCCCTGATATCCATAAAGAAATTTTGAGATGTCAGAAGGAAGCTATGAAAGAAGATCTTATCAAGTCAGAAAGGTTGGGTAAGATGATTTCAACTTTGGAACCAAACGACAAAGGAATTATGTGCTTTCAAGGGCGAATTTGGGTACCGTATTTTGGGAATATCCGGAAAGTAATTTTGAATGAAAGCCATAAATCTCGGTACTCCATTCATTTAGGTACCAATAAGATGTACCGAGATTTGAAATCTTTTTATTGGTGGCTCGGATTGAAGAAAGATATAGCTAGATATGTGGAACAATGTTTAACATGCCTACTAGTTAAGATCAAACATCAGAAACCGTATGGAAGTCTTCAATCTTTGGAAATTCTTATATGGAAATAGGATCATATTACAATGGATTTTGTCATGAAGCTACCTCGAACTCCAAAAGGGTATGACGCAATCTGGGTAATTGTTGATCGCCTGTCTAAATCTGCGCATTTTCTTCCAATAAGAGAGGGATACTCTTTAGAAAAGTTATCACATATTTACATCAAAGAAATTGTAACTAGGCATGGTGTTCCACTGTCTATTGTTTCTGATAGAGATAGTCGTTTCACCTCAAAGTTTCGGGAGAGTTTGAAGAAAGCTCTGGGTCTGAAATTCGGTTAAGTACAGCCTATCATCCGCAAACTGATGGGCAAAGTTAGAGAACTATCCAGACTCTCGAAGATATGTTAAGAAGCTGTATCATTGATTTTGGGGGATCGTGGGAAGAACATTTGCCACTAATAGAGTTTGCGTATAACAACAGTTATCATTCCAACATCAAAGCAGCACCATATGAAGTATTATATGGACGTAAATGTAGAACGCCGTTGTGTTGGAACGAAGTGGGTGAGAGGCAGTTAACGGGTCCTAAAATTGTTCAAGAAACTTCAGACAAGATTGAACAGATCCGAGAAAGAATCAGAACAGCACAAGATCGCTAGAAAAGTTATGCTGATAATCGTCAAAAGCCGATTGAATTTTGTGTAGGTGATTTTGTGATGTTGAAAGTTTCGCCATAAAAGGGTGTCATCAGATTTGGGAAGAAGGGTAAGCTCAGTCCGAGGTATGTTGGGCCGTTCAGAATATGTAAACGATTCGGGCCAGTGGCGTACCAATTAGAACTGCTAAATAAACTTGGTCTGATTCACAACACATTCCATGTATCAAATTTGCGGAAATATTTAGCTGATCCGAGTCTCACTGTACCGCTACCAGAGGTTAAATTGGACAGCAAGTTGAATTTTGTAGAAACACCAGACGCCGTAATTGATCGAAAGATCAGGGTGTTGCGAAACAAAGAAATCAGTCTGGTTAAAGTACAGTGGAAGTTTCACAAAGGACCAGAGGCAACTTGGGAATTGGAGTCAGAAAAAGAGAGCAGATTATCCATGGCTCTTTGATTAATGAAATTCCGAGACGGAATTCTTTTGAAGGGATGGATAATGTGATAATCGGGTTCTAGTTATTACCCAAGGTATTTATTATATGAATTAATTGTTTATATGGATACATGTTTACATGGATCGAATACGTGAGTATGTGTATTTTATGCATAGGGATATATGCATAATATGTAAATATACATATATATATACGTGTTATATATATATGTATATATATATATGAATTTATATATGTGTGCATGGATCTTTATATACATGCATAGGTGAGGGATTTTAATTATGCATGCATGGTTGGGTTTTAGGAAGTATGCATGCATGTGGGGTGTGGTAACCGCCTTCCACTTTTGGAAGGGTATAAATATGTGAGTTAAGACTTCAATTGATCCTCTTGCCATTTTTCAAAATCTTGAAAGCTTCTCCGGATATTCAAAGGGAATTTTGCAATCTTCTTCAAGCTTTCATAAAGGTGAGTGATTTCTAAAGATACACTTTTAAAAGCTTTGACTTTACTATAAGAACTGCATATTATTCTTAAAACTGGTTTTGTGTGATTTGGGTTTAATCGGACAACGGTTGATCGGACTCGGTATAAACTGGTCAAGGTTTGTCTAGATTACTCTTAAAACCGGATAAGAGGTGACCGATTTATTTATAAATCACTCAGTGTTATGCGATTTAGAGTGTTGGTGAGAAATTGAACTATATAAATCGGACAAAGGTTTTTGAACGAAAAAGTATGAATACGACCAAGCATTGTGCGGTTTAGCCTTAAATCGATCATGTGTTGTCCGGGTTACCTTAAACCGGACATGAATCATGCGATTTAGTCTTAACTTGACCAAGTCTTGTCCGGATTAGTATATTGGACAAGAAGAGATAGTGTTGTCCGGATTATATATCCGGATAACTTATTCGGGTGATTTATGTTTGATAATTTCAAGTATTTATTATTCTAGACGTTTAATATAATTTAAAAATGTCTATTATTGAGTTTAATTATGGATTTATAAAAAGGGTATTAATCAGACTACAAAGTCTGGGATGACATTACCAGAGTTGTCTTACAACTCTGAGTAAAACTAGACTTAAATAAAGAACTCTAGAACCACA
>NW_020203296.1:1621-6017 GCF_001531365.2 Cynara cardunculus var. scolymus | reverse complement strand
ATATGTGGATCAAGCCTGTTTCAATCAGACTTTAATTAAAAATCTGGAATTACATTACCAGAATTTGACGAAGTTTGTACTAATCAGACTTAAATGTCTGCACTTTTGTGATAACCGGGTTCTGGTTATTACCCAATGTATTTATTATGTGAATTAATTGTTTATATGGATACATGTTTACATGGATCGAATACGTCAGTATGTGTCTTTTTTGCATAGGGATATATGCATAATATGTAAATATATATATATATATATATATGTGTGTGTGTGTGTTATATATATATATATATATATTTATATATGTGTGCATGGATCTTTACGTACATGCATAGGTGAGTGATTATTATTATGCATGCATGGTTGGGTTTTAGGAAGTATGCATGCCTGTGGGGTGTGGTAACCGCCTTCCACTTTTGGAAGGGTATTAATATGTGAGTTAAGACTTCAATTGATCCTCTTGCCATTTTTCAAAATCTTGAAAGTGATTTAAGAAGTTTGTCCAGATTACTCTTAAAACCGRATAAGATGTGACCGATTTATTTATAAATCGCTCAGTGTTATGCGATTAAARGTGTTGGTGAGAAATTGAACTATATAAATYGGACAAAGGTTTTTGAACGAAGAAGTATGAATACGACCAAGCATTGTGTGGTTTAGCCTTAAATCGATCATGTGTTGTCCGGATTACCTTAAACCGGASATGAATCATGCGGTTTAGTCTTAACTTGACCAAGTCTTGTCCKGATTAGTATATCGGACAAAAAGGGATAGTGTTGTCCGGATTATATATCCGGATAACTTATTCGGGTGATTTATGTTTGATAATTTCAAGTATTTATTATTSTAGACATTTAATATAATTTAAAAATGTCTATTATTGGGTTTAATTATGGATTTATAAAAGGGGTATTTTATATCTTTTTTAAATAAAAAGATATGTTCCAACCAAGCGTGGNTTTAAAAATGTCTATTATTGGGTTTAATTATGGATTTATAAAAGGGGTATTTTATATCTTTTTTAAATAAAAAGATATGTTCCAACCAAGCGTGGAGACATAAGTCTATTTTGGTTTGGAACGGGATTTTGGGAAATGTTTCTACCAAGCGTGGTGACGTAAGTCTGTTTTGGTATGGAAGTGGATTTTATAAAACTGTTTCTACCAAGCATGGTGACGTAAGTCTGGAATCACATCACCAAAGTTGTATGCCAACTCTGGGTATAACCAGACATAAATCATGATCTTTGGAACCACATGACCAGATGTTTTACAAGAACAAGTCTGGAAAACAACCACGTAACGATAGAGATGTGTAGATATGTGGATCAAGCCTGTTTCAATCATACTTTAATTAAAATTCTGGATTTACATTACCAGAATTGGACGAAGTCTGTACTAATCAGACTTAAATGTATGCACTTTGTACCATGCAGTTAGAATTTAAAACTCTGGAAGCACATCACTAGAGTTGTGGGTCAGGTTTGTAGCAATCAGAATTGAAATGGAACTCTAGAATCACATAACCAGGGGTGGAAGAAGTTTGTACTAATCAGAGTTGATATGGCTAGCATTGTCTTATAAGGGTGGGGAAAACATATTAGAAGTTTCTTCTAACTCTAGGAAATAAGTCCATATTAAAACACACTTAGATGTTTTTAATCACATCACCAGAGCTGACTAATAGTTGAAAATAGTCTGTATTAGTCAAACTACAAAGTCTGGAATCATAACACCAGAGTTGTCTTACAACTCCGGGTTAAACCAGGCTTAAATCAAGAACTCTGGAACCACATGACAAGATGTCTTGCAAGTCTAGAAAACAACACCGTAACGATCAGAGATGTGTAGATATATGGATCAACCATATTTCAATCAGACTTTAATTGAAAATCTGGAATTACATTACCAGAATTGGACGAAGTCTGTACAAATCAGACTTAAATGTCTGCACTCTGTACCATGCAGTCCGAATTTAAAACTCTGGAAGCACTTCACCAGAGTTGTGGGTCAAGTTTGTAGCAATCAGACGTGAATTTGATCTCTCCAATCACATAACCAGGGGTGGAAGAAGTCTGTACGAATCAGAGTTGACATGGCCAGCATTGTCTTATAAGTGTGGGGAAAACATATCAGAGTTTTCTTCTAACTCTGGAAATAAGTCCAAATTAAAACAAACTTAGATGTTTTGAATCACATCGCTAGATCTAACTTATAGTTGAAAATAGTCTGTATTAATCAGAAATCACATCACTAGAGTTGTATTCCAACTCTAGGTATAACCAGACTTAAATCAAGAACTCTGGAACCACATGACCAAATGTCTTACAAGTCTGGAAAACAACCACGTAACGATCAGAGATGTGTGGATATGTGGATTAAGCATGTTTCAATCAGACTTTAATTAGAAATATAGAATTACAGTACGAAAATTGGAAGAAGTTTGTACTAATCAGACATAAATGTCTGCACTCTGTACCATGCAGTCTGTTAAAACCCAGATCTGACAGTAGAACAATTTAATAAGGAAATTCAAGAGAACTTTGTAGAAGAAAAAGATGAAATAGAGATCGACGGCGCTTTCTTTATTGAATTGAAAATTACAAACTCTCAAGAACCCTAATCGACTCTCATGAGATGTATCTGAATCTATGTGTTTACAATAAATTTTCTATCTTCTCTCTTACTTTTTTCTTTACCTGAAACACTACTTATATAGGCAGTAATTCATGATAACTGAATAAGATAAGCATTATCCAGAATAGGATTAGCCTTATCTAGAATAGGATTCTGAAGATAGTCGTCTGAAGGACCAGAGGATAGACCGACCACAGAGGCTCTGGTCCTCCAAAGGCTCTGGTCAATACAACCAGAGGCTCTGGTCGTGGTCGTTCACAGAGGCTCTGGTTCTGCTTACAGAGGCTCTGATTCTTCTTACAGAGGCTCTGGTTCTGCTTACAGAGGCTCTGGTCGTCCATACTTGGTCGATTTAGCAAAGCGGCTGGTCTTCTTCCAGACTTAGACGTTTTGGCACAACAGCATCTTCAGATGTTCCATCCTTAGCCCCGATTGCTTAATAAAAAATTTTGAGATAATTATTAGGATCAAATTGATGCTAACAATCTCCCCCCAAAGTTTTATGAAGCAAGCATCTTCATGACGTCTCAGGTCTTCTCCCCTCAGCTTTCTTGATTAAAGCTTTAGTGTGCTTGGTATGGATGGAATTTTCAAGCTCCCCCCTGAATGTMGCTCTTTGTTCTTCATTTTCAACTCTTAGATCAAATAGGATTCAATGTGAATGCAGCACCACTGATTGCACAAGATGCAGCTTTAATCTGCCCACAATCCAGCACATTCTTTGAAGCACAGAATAGCCACTCACCCCGAAAGTAGCAAATTCATCCTAAAAAAGGATAGATAAATGTGTGAATTACTTGACAAAACAGTGCAAACAGTCTTATGACAAAGAAACTTTCATTGAACCGCAAGTTGAGTAGGAATTCAGCTTTAGAGCTTGATTCAATTGAAGATAACTTGAATAACCGAAGCAAACACCATTGATATTGAGAAGCGAAGAGAAGAATTAACATTTAAGCTTTATGACTTCAAGAAACAGCAGGTCAATTCAAAGAAAATTGACAGAATTGCTGTTGATGCTTCTAAGGGCAAAACATGAATGAATTTGCCATAAACATGTAGGATTGGTGATTACAGGAAAAAAAAAACTTTAAGCTATTATAGATTCAAATCCACAAAAAGAGAGAAGATGAAAGAATACTCAAGATATTGGYGATAAATATATGTTTGGCAAATAAAACGCCAATTGCCTTAGGCTGTGAGTACCRTGAACTCTTGCTAAAACGCCTACGCGTAGATTTGACAAAATCAAGGTTCAATAAGTCGACTGACTCCAAGAAACTCTACAGACCAAAAGATTCAAGATCAAAATAGGTTCGAATTCATCCAAGAACAAATCCTTTAAAAGCAATTTGATTAAAACATTTAAACATATGATGAAATTAGAGTTTTTGGGACCAAACTGCAGTCGAACAGGAAGCAGTTCATGAGAGTATTTTTCAAATAAATTGAACCTACTGTCAGAAAGATCGTATCGATAGAAGTTAATCGATTTGGCTCTRATACCACTTGTTAAAACCCAGATCTGACAATAGAACAATTTAATAAGGAAATTCAAGAGAAMTTTGTAGAAGAAAAAGATGAAATAGAAATCGACGGCGCTTTCTTTATTGAATTGAAAATTACAAACTCTCAARAACCWTAATCGACTCTCATGAGATGTATCTGAATCTATGTGTTTACAATAAATTTTCTATTTTCTCTCTTACTTTTTTCTTTACCTGAAACACTACTTATATAGGCAGTAATTCATGATAACT
>NW_020203296.1:0-1405 GCF_001531365.2 Cynara cardunculus var. scolymus | reverse complement strand
TCGTTCATAGAGGCTCTGGTTCTGCTTACAGAGGCTCTGATTCTTCTTACAGAGGCTCTGGTCGTCCATACTTGGTCGATTTAGCACAGCGGCTGGTCTTCTTCCAGACTTAGATGATTTGGCACAACAGCATCTTCAGATGTTCCATCCTTAGCCCCGATTGCTTAATAAAACTTTTTGAGATAATTATTAGGATCAAATTGATGCTAACAGAGTCAGAATTCAAAACTCTGGAAGCACATCACCAGAGTTGTGGGTCAGGTTTGTAGCAATCAGACTTGAATTTTAACTCTGGAATCACATAACCATGGTGGAAGAAGTCTGTACTAATCAAAGTTGACATGGCCAGGGTAGTCTTATAAGTGTGGGGAAAACATATTAGAGTTTTCTTCAAACTCTGGAAAACAAATGCATATTAAAACAGACTTTGAAGTTTTGAATCACATCGCTAAAGCTGACTTATAGTTGAAAATAGTCTGTATTAATCAGACTACGAAGTCTGGAATCACATCACCAGAGTTGTATAGACTTTAATCAAGAACTCCGAAACCACATGACCAGATGTCTTATAAGTCTGGAAAACAACCACGTAATGACCAGAGATGAGTAGATATGTAGATCAAGCCTATTTCAATAAGACTTTAATTAAAAATTTGGAATTACATTACCTGAATTGGATGATGATTGTCTCAATAATCTCCAAAATTAGATAAATCTTGATAAAAACAATAAGAAAAGTAGAGAAAAAATTTCACCCAAATGATTTTGTATTAATCTCTTGAAATGATTACAATAATCTCTCACTAATGACAATTATTCACCAATTACAAAGCAAGCTACCTATTTATACTACGAAAGCATTAAAGACTAAATATATTAAAATGGGAGAAACAAGATTGAATACAACATTAAAGCACAACATTGAACCCAACATTCTCCCCCTTTGTATTCAAGCTCGAGACATTGGAAATTTAGATAGTTGAAAGCCCAAATTAGTCTCGCACCTCCTTAATGCACTTCGATATTGCAACTTTTCATCAAGAAGTTCTAGAGCACTTATTAGAAGAAACCTTTCTCTCGGACTCATTCTTTCACGTTATGTCATGTTGATTCTCTCTCACAATGATTTGATGATAATCCCTTTTTTCCTTTCACGTTGTATTTATGTTTCTGGATTTTCAGTTACAGCGATCTTCACTGAGTATGTTCAGTGATCGCTGAAGAACTTGCTTTGTAAATTCATCAGAGACAACAATACTTCGAGAAGACAACACTCACACCAAAGAATCTTCAGCAAACTTCGAAGACTGAAACTGAAGATTAGAGACTGGCGAGTACGTGATCTGAAGCGGTATTCAGTGATTACAAACCTGTCTACATATGTGTGAAGACTACTCTAGCTTCA
>NW_020203295.1:18451-22328 GCF_001531365.2 Cynara cardunculus var. scolymus | reverse complement strand
ACGGCAATGTTGAACTTTGTTGCTCTTGTGTTTCTTGTATTTGAGGAGCAACACGTGTAGGCAATGTTTTTGAACTTTGTTGCTCTTGTGTTTGGGGAGCAATGCATGTAGGATTAGGAACAAAAGAGGTCGGCCCCCAACTTCCAACGCCCGTGGAAGCAACTCCATCAAAAAGTTGAACACAAAGATCTGRAAATKGTAGTGGTGCAGTCCTCAACTTTTCAACATATTTATTGGACTGTTTACAAAAAAGTTATGTGTAAATAAATTAAAAAGAACAACTTAAAAAAAGGAAAAATAGAAAAATAAAGAATATGACATTTGTTTCCATTTGCCATTCCTCTTCAGACAACTTAAAAGAGTTTGTTGACGCATCATAGATATTTCCAGTTTTGTTTTTCAGCTTTGACCAAGCTCCATATTTGCCTTTGAGGTAGTCGTAATGGTTTTTCATTTGTCTTTGGTCTACAATAAAATTATGTGTCTTTTCTAACGTCTCAGCTACTTTCCTCYAAGAAATTGCCTTAAGGCTACCACCCTCTCGCCCATTTATAGATATTTCTCGCAAACATGACTCTAGAAAAGTTTTTACCACATTGCAATCTTTCCAACTAACCYTAGCTCTCTTGGGTTGTGAAGATTCATCGACTTTTTCCATACCTATAAAAATTAATTGAATATGCCTCAAATATATGGTTCGATTATCCATGGTTCATGAAAAATTGCAAAGCGTRACATGACATAAAAAGTGTAGTCTAAGCAACTAGTCAAGCAGCATAAACAAAAWTGATCATAGGAAGACCAACATAAGATTTTTACATATAAATTGTAGTTATATGACAATTTATTTGGTTAGTACTTTGGTATTTTTTTTCAAAGACAGGGCATAACTCAAGTATTTTGGTATTTTGGATTGAAAGTATAAGGTTACTTTCATCCCTACAAAAAGGAGGAAAGAGGAGGAATTGATTTCGGATTTTGGGTGGAGGGTTAAGGAGCGGTGGCGGAATAAGAGGGTGGTTGTGAATTTTCACAAGGCTAAAGGGGTTTTGGATCAATTRGAGAACAAAAAGGTTGTGGAGGTGGAGAAGAAAAATGATGATGAAAAAGAGGAGGGAGAGGATTGCACATCTCATTGATCAATTGCATGTTATGTTTAGATCTTTGTTTTTAGGTTTTTGCTAATTATTTAGAGAAGTCCAGATTGCAATTAGGAATCTGTCTCGGAATAATCTAAACTACTATTACCCGATATCGGGTTTCTATGTAAAAATCCTGTGTCAGTATCTCCTTTATTTACTTGCATATTGTGTTGTTATYGCTAAAATATTGCTAGTAGTTGATCATTATAAGAAAGAAAAATGATAATTAATCATATTGTCTATCTTCAAAGAAAAGTGGATGCAAAAAAGAATACCATAACAACATAGAACAAGATTGGCAACGGGATATTTTCATTGATGAAAGCATGAGTATGAACAAAAAAGTGATGATACTTAAATATTTAATCGAATGTTTAACAAKGATGTTGTCATCATAAGAAAGAAGACAAAGTAATTTCAGACATCTATTTGAAAGTCTGATTCCAAACATGAGGAAAGATTTAAGAGCAAAGATTCTCTCTCTTTTCACAAAGAACTTATGTGAGAATATAAAGGGTAATGCAGAGATTGATGTGCTAAAGAAGGTGAAACTRGTATGAAATAAATAAATAAAGGAAAATCATTTTTTATGTCATCCCTTATATATACATGACATAAAATATTCATGCAGGTGTTTTTTCAATTGTTAAGCAATAACATTATTATTTGTTATGCTTTGATCTTAAGAATGGTTCATCACATATCCTAGGCAACAGTATGTTATTGTGACAAAAACAATGGTAATATATATATATATATATATATATCTTGAATTGAAAGCAAACATATGGAGGGTGATCAATCAAAGAGCTATAACAGCTCTTAAAACACACAATAACAAGAAAAAAAAAGATACTTGTCTTTTTTAAATCAAGAACAAGAAGAAAGAAGAAATGTATTTGCCTTTTTTAAATATAAACTACAACGTTCAAGATAAAGCTATTGCACCCAATCTTTTTCTTGGGTTATCAATCAAAAGAAAAGGGCAATAATTGTATTATTTTATTGAGCTTCACCCACCTACATTGTCAAAAGAAAGATACTCACACACATATTATAAGGTTAGTCAATATCTTGAGCTTCACCCACCTACATTGTCAGCCTACACACAATGAATATCTCTTCATCCCACCAAATCTTTTGACTTTTCTATGCAAATCCCATCTTTTTAAAATCAAACCCAAATTTCCACAAGAAGTTAAATACGACGTAAATCAAACCCAAATTWCACTTTTCTATGCAAATTCCATCTCTTTAAAATGAGAGCAAGTAGTTAGTCATAAGTTGGAAACCAGGAAGCTAAACTCATTCACAGGACACAGAACAAATAGTATGTTGTGAAAGTGAGGAGATGAACATGGAACTAAATATGTAKAAGTTGAGCAGAAAGGTAATTATGTTGGCCTAACCCCCCCCCCTTCTCTATGTGATGTACAATAGTGCAGTATTGTATACATTTTGGTGTTTTGGCTTCCAATTTTATCTCTGTTTTTCCTGATTGTACATCAACGAGGTACACAAGTAATGAGTTTGTATGTGTTCTTCTTCAATGGTAAACATTTTTCATTTGTAGATTAGCTTTTCATGTGTTCTTCTTCAATGGTAAACCCATTAGAACATATTCATTACATCACTTTTGCAGAAAATAAAGTAGAGAATGGAAAAAACAAAATCAACCCATTTGCAGCAACATAGAAGAAAATCGAATACCATACCTGGAGAAGGTGTCGGTTGATTGTTTGAAGCTTCACGAAATCAACAGAGAAGAGAATACGAAGATCCCTTTTCTGTTTTCTTTGCAGATTTATGAAATCGGAAAAAGGGAAGAAATCGGAAAAGGGAAGAAATCAAGAAATCGATTAGGATGTTAGATATCAATAGAAGGAAGAAGAGATCTCTTAAAAATCAATAACCATACCTGAAGAAGCTGCTGTCGCACTTGGTATGAAGAAAACTCATCCACTTTTAGTGTTTTAGAAGAGAGGGTAGAGAAGGAAAATAGACCTCTTACCATGGTAAGATTGAATTTTTTTCTGACCATGGTAAGAGGACGGTCAGAGCCTTTTTTTTTTTGTTTTAGTAAACAATTTTACCTCTTACCCGGGTAAGCATCTCTTAATGGGTAAGAGCCGGGTAAGAGGCGGTAAGAGATTAGTAAACGGGGCCTAAAGCAGATTTGGTGAATGATCTAGGTACCATTGCTCGTTCTGGTACCAAAGAATTCATGGAAGCCAATGTCTGAACTAAACCAGACAAGATGATTCTGTTGTTGAATTTAAACAGAGAGTGCGATTTATCTTAAATCATTTAATGAAAGCCAAATCACCAAAACATCGAGTTACCTCCTGCTCAAACTGACTTACGATTTAGAATGAAACTAGGGAAGAAGATGTCCGATTTAACATTTAACCACAGATTACAGATACAATCTGGACAGCCTGTGCGATTTACACAAACAGAAATACAGAACAGTCTGCGATTTACACAAACAGAAACACAAAACAGTCAACGATTTAGGCTTCGAGTGAGCGATGAGATGAAAATCAAACACATAAGTCTTCGATTAAGGAAACCCGTGCGTTTAGTGAAACTCGGACAAATATGGTAAGCGATTTGGGTAGAAATCGACTAAGACTATCCACATCCCTGCAATCCATTTACACTTTCAATTGTGCCACATCAGCTTTTGCAATTATCTTCCACACACCTGCAATTCACCTACAACACTTTCAACT
>NW_020203295.1:8342-18131 GCF_001531365.2 Cynara cardunculus var. scolymus | reverse complement strand
ATTTATTAAATCATATCAAAACACAACATTTATTGAATTAAAAATATTACATAAAGATAGAAATAAAACGTTACATTAATCATTGTTTTCTTCTCCTTGAAATCGGCTCCAAATCTCTTCAACCAAATCCGCTTGTAATTGATTGTTGTGAGTCCTGTTACGTATTATTGCATGACTCTGAAGATAATTTTCATACTCAGGAAGATGATTTCGAGAAACTTCAGGCATAGATATACTGAAATTAGCATCATCTGTGAAATCAAATTGACGAATGTATGAGTCACGTTCATCTTCGACAATATAAAATTTAAGTAATTATAAAATTTAATGTTTAAAATAATTTAATTTATTAATTATAAAATTTAATGTTTAAAATAATTTAATTTATTATATAATTAATGTAATTAAAAATATATTAACATTATTAATTTATAAAATTAATTGTTTTGTATAAAAATAGTTTATTTAAATAATTAAAAGAAGAAAAAGAAAATTGGTGGCAAGTGGGTGCCATGTGGCATTGCAAAGTGACTTGCAAATATTGAAAGTGAAATCCCATGTGGCAAACTAAAGTTTTCTGCAATTGCTTTTGCAATTGGCTTTGAAAGCCGTATGTGGATGGTCTAAAGGATTGAGCGATAACCAACTAAATCAGATACAAGGTTGAGCGATTTAGGCTTGAAATCGGTGAAGCTTTGAACGATTTATGACTTAGAAAATCTGATTTGAACGATTTAACGCAAATCGATCAACATTGCTTCGGATTTAAGATGAAATTGGTTACTGTATTGAGCGATTTAAGATGAGATGAGCGATGAAGGAAGCGATGAAGATGAATCTGATTCAAGATATTGAAAGGATGGGCTAGAGAGTACGGTTGGGCCTAAACTGAATGGGCTGGGCTTTGAGCGATTTAACTTGTAAAAAAAAACAACATTTACATTCAAAAACGGATCAAAAACCATATTTAAAAAAAATATCAAGAACACCAAAAACTTTCAAAAACACTAAAAATAATCAGATCTTAAGATTGAATGATCAAACCATGAAATCAAGTGAATAATAAAGATTCACGATTCCAATACGCACAATTTGATCACGGTTTTAACACCAAAACACAAAATTTAAAAAAAAAAAAAAATTGGATCAAACTTAAAAAATGAAGAACACAAAGAATATTAAGACGAACACAGAAAAAATAAAAAAAAATCTTCAGATCTTGATTTCTTCTCCTGATTTCGAGCAAATCCTGCTCTGATACTAATTGATAGGTCCCTAAATGATCAATCTTCTGTAAATCTCTATAAATCCATGGCAAATATGATATGAACTTGTAAGAACATGAGAGGAGAGAGGAGAGAGAAAGTCAAAGCTCCAAACTTGGTCAATGCTTTATTATGCGTAATCTGATTTTACAAATAAGCTCCCACAAAATTACAAGACAAATACCCTTTATATAGGGTCAAACAAGACAAAAGGTCAAATTCAAACTATCTCTAATAAAAGTCAAACACGATGACTTTTACACAATTATAGACAATTTTATCTTTCAAGACGAATACAATTTTACATTGAATTTCATTCCTAACAACAAAGTACATCTCTATTGTTCCCTTTTCGACATGATCTTTAAGGAAGTGGTACCTTACATCGATGTGCTTGGTCTTGGAATGCTGCACAGGATTTGCAGAGATAGCTATGGCACTCTTGGAGTCACAGAGGATAGGAATTTTTTCATATTCAAAGCCATAGTCCTTAAGCTGGGTCTTCATCCAGAGAACTTGTGAACAACAACATATTCTGTTTCTGCTGTAGAGGTTGAAACACAATTTTGTTTTATGGATGTCCAACTCACCAGCTTGTCCCCCAAGAGTTGACAGCTTTCAGGCGTACTCTTTCTATCAAGCTTGCAACTTGCATGATCTGCATCTGTTTAGGCTATAAGATCAAAGCCAGAGTTCTTATGATACCAGAGACCCAATGAAGGGGTTCCCTTAAGGTATCTAAAGATCCTCTTGACTGCAGAGAGATGAGATTCCTTCAAATTAGCTTGATACCTTGCACAAAGACATGTAGAAAACATAATATCTGGTCTACTAGCGGTTAGGTACAGGAGTGAACCAATCATGCCTCTGTAGGTTGTTACATCCACAGATTTGCCTGATGCATCAACAAATAACTTAGCTCCTATAGCCATTGGAGTTCTCATTGATGATGAATTGGAGAGAGAGTATTTCCTCAAAAGGTCAGTCACATATTTGGACTGATTGATGAAAATCCCTTCTAAAGTTTGTTTTATTTGAAGACCAAGGAAGAAACTAAGTTCTCCCATCATATTCATCTCAAATTTGTTTTTCATCAGCTCTGAGAATTTTTCGTAAAATTTAGCATTGGTAGARCCAAATATGATATCGTCCACATATATTTGCACAAGTAATATGTCACCTTTATGCTTTTTGAGAAAGAGGGTTGTATCGATGGTACCTTTTTCGAATCCATTGTCGATGAGAAAGGTATAGTGTGTCATACCAGGCCCTGGGTGCTTGTTTCAGCCCATAGAGAGCTTTGTCCAGAAAGTAAACGTAATCTAGATGCTTTGAATTTTCAAACCCAGGGGGCTGCTGCACGTATACTTCTTCTTGAAGCTTACCATTTAGAAAGGCATACTTGACATCCATCTGATAAACCTTGAAGCTTTTGTGTGCTAGATAGGCTAGGAATATTCTGATAGCTTCAAGTCTTGCAAGGGGAGCAAAGGTTTCATCGTAGTCAATCTCTTCTTCCTGGCAGTAGCCCTTGGCAACAAGCCTGGCCTTGTTCCTTACGGCTATGCCATCTTCGTCCTTCTTGTTTCTAAAAACCCATTTGGTTCCTATAGTCGTCTTCCCTTTGGGTAGAGGCATGAGGGACCATACTTTATTTCTTTCAAATTGGAGTAGTTCTTCTTGCATGGCATCTATCCAGTTTGGGTCTTGTAGGGCCTCAGAAATTTTCTTTGGTTCAATCATACTCAGAGAGTTGGCGAAGAGGCATTCATTTGCAGTGGTTGATCTCGTCTTGACACCGAATGATGAATTACTGATGATTTGATGATGTGGATGGTCTTTTGTCCACTTGGTGCAAGATTGGGGTTCTGGAGCAACAGGATGCAGTTCTTCATCGACCGATGGAACTGCTTGCTCCCCCTCGAAGAGATCATCTCCAGAGTGATGTTCTGGTTCTGGTTCTGAAGACACAGAAGAAGTAGAAGGTGAAGTAACATGAGTTTCAGAAAGAGTTGTACCTTCAGCATCGGAGACTTCATGTTCTTCATCGGCTCTGGAAGAGGGTTTTTCAATAGGTGCTTGTCCAAAGTCTACTTCTTCTTCGAAGATGTCTTCAAACAAATGAGCTAACTCTAATTCATTAGGTTTGCCAAATGATGAATCAGAGGCTCTCTGTTGTAGTTCAAGTCCTGAACTGTTGTGTCCAGAAGTCATTGGTGAAGAATCATCAAAGGACACATTAATGCTTTCGATAACGATCTTTGTCCTTTTGATGAATACTCTGTAGGCCTTAGCAGTTTGAGAATAACCCAGAAAGATCCCTTCATCAGCTTTCYTGTCGAACTTGCCAAGATATTCCCTATCATTGAGTACAAAACATTTGCACCCAAAGACGTGGAAATATTTGACATTTGATCTTCTTTGATTGATGAGCTCATAGGGAGTCTTCTGGTGCCTCTTGTTGATGATTGACCGGTTCTGGGTGAAGCATGCAGTGGAAGTAGCTTCAGCCCAGAGGGTGATGGGTAACTCCGATGAAGCAAGCATGGTCCTTGCTGCTTCCATTAAGGTTCTGTTCCTGTGCTCCACTACTCCGTTTTATTGTGGGGTTCTGGCTGCTGAAAAGTTTTGAGAAATACCTTCACTGATGAGATATTCTTCGATTCTGGCATTTCTAAATTCAGTTCCATTGTCGCTTCTAACTTTGATGAGTTTGCGTTGTAGGACTTTGAGCCTTTTCATCACCTCGATGAGGAGTTCAGGAAAGTCTGATTTCTTCTTTACGAACTCAACCCAAGTGTATCTGGAGTATTCATCAACTAGTACCAAGATGTACTTCTTTCCAGAGAGGCTTTGTGTAGAGATAGGCCCACAGAGATCGATATGGATCATGTCCAAGGGCTTGGAGCAGGAGGTTTCTGACTTTGTTTTATGTGAGGCCCGTTTCAGCTTTCCCATCTCGCAGCTGAGCATAAATGATATTTTTCAAAGTTGAGATCAGAAATCCCCTTCACCAGCTTATGTTTGGCTAGCTTCCTGAGAACATCAAAATTCAGGTGTGAGAACTTCTGGTGCCATAGCCAATTTTCATCGCTCTTATGGRATACAARGCAGARKGTGTCTTGTCCCACAGAGGAATGAAAGTCCAGAAGATAGAGATTCCCTTCTCTCTTTGCCTTGATGAGAGTTTGGCCGGGGTTTGTTTCGATGATGCAGAAACCCCTGCGAAATCTGACTTCAAGACCCTTGTCGCAGAACTGGCTTATGCTTAGTAAGTTGTGCTTTAGACCTTCAACATAAGTCACTTTGCTAATGGAGATGTTTCCTTTGATGAGTGTGCCGTATCCCTTGATGGTACCCTTACTATTGTCTCCAAAAGTGACAGAGCCTCCAGATTTGTCGATGAAGGAGGACAGCTGATTTTTATCACCAGTCATGTGCCTGGAGCAACCTGAATCCATATACCATGGTTGCACATGCTGGTCTTGCAAGACAAGTTAAGGGTTTTTAGGTACCCATTTCATAATGGGTCCTCGCTTATTTGTCGGGGATACGACCTTTTTCTTTTCATCAGCCCTCTTGGGAGTGGGCTGATTTCCATTACCCTTAGCCTTTGCAGGCTTGGGTCTGTTTGCATTTCCCTTGGCCATAGGCTTGGGCTTTTTCACATTTTCACCAATTTGAACATTATAGCGATAGACGTGTTTGGAAAACATGTAGTGATGAGTTAACATGTGATTCCTCAGGTTTTGTAGAAGAGCTAAACATTGGTAGTTGGGAACTTCAGGACAAGAATGTTTAGCTTTCTTTTTATTCGATGAAGAAGAAGAAGTAAAAACAGGGGATGAAAATCCTGTCTTAGCATTGGTTGTTTTTACAAACTTCCTATCTAGTCCAGATTTTTTATTTGTAATGGCAAGCTTGGGCTTTACTTCTTTCCTGATGATGGGCTTCTTTTCTTCAACTGAAGGAGAAGAAGAGTTTTGGTTAAAATGTTCAGAGGCGGGCCACTTCTGTTTCTGTTCGCGAGTAAACTTATGAATTTAATTGAAGTGCTTAGGCCATGTGAAGTATCGTTGGCGGACCTGGCATTACTCATTTTTTCTTTTCCTTTGTCTGAAGTTTTCATAGGTTCTGAACCTCAGATTTCATTGGGGCCTTGAAGGCTTGAGGTTTCTTATCCTCAATGATCTCTGGTGATTCGTAGACTATTTCTTCTTCAGAGTCAGAATCAAGGAAATCTCTTGCGGATTTCTCGAAATCAAAATGCTCATGGATGTTTGTGGGAGGAATGGGTTCAGAGGTTGATGGTTCAGAGTGATCTTTTTGGGGTTCCATCGCTTCTGATTTCGTAGACGAACTTCCAATGTCACTTGGATGGTTCATCGATTCATTAGATGATGGCTCCTAACTAAGATTCTCTTTCTCATCAACAGCACGTGCTGATGAAGTAGTGGGATTGATAACTAGAGGCTCTGGATTAACCATAAGGTTTCCATCGTCTTTGATATGGAGGCATCATTCCCTTCATCAAAATTCTTACTTGTGCTGCTCTCATACACCACATTTTCAAAATCCTGTCTCAAGAGAACAGTTTTTCCATCGACTTTAACCCTCTTGAAATTTGCTTTGGGTTTTGGGAAAAAGTTGGGTTTTTGAATGCATCTAAGTTTGAAAGTGGATTCAAGGGTGGATTTCTTAGATTCGATGAAACAATCTAGATCATTGAACCCAATCCCTTGATAATCCTTTTAACCATTAAGTTTTTTGTAGGCGTCTTGGGCATCCTTATATTTCTTCATCTGGAGTTCATTGGTTTGAAGCTTCTGATGAAGAATATCCCTTTTTTTTGAAAGAAGTATTTAAGAGCAACTGAGTTAAGCCTTTCTGTCTCAGATTCCTTTAGGGCCTTTACTTTCTTTTCTAAATCCCTAGTTATTTTCTTGTTCAAATCCAGAGTCTTTTCTTCCTCTGATTTTTTGAGTGATGCTATGTGAGTCTTTTCTTTCTCAAGTTCAGCTTTTTCTTCGGTTAGAAGATCAGTCTCTCTCTTGTAGAAACTGACTTTTTTTCCGCTTTTATTTCTTTTGATTTTCCAAAATTTAATTTTTCTTTGAGCTTTAGAAAATCTTCAGAAAATTTCATAACCCTTAACTCTAGCTCTGATGGAGCAGAGTTGGTTTCATCGATGGAAGAGTCGCATACCTGTTCATCAGAGTCAGAGGCGGATTCTGCATTGGACGTGGCCATGAGATAAATGAGTGCATTGTCTTCTTCATCAGACGAAGAATCAGACACCCATTTTTCCTTTTCAGCCATCAGGCTTCGCTCCTTCGGATTGTACTTGTATTTGTTCTTATAGTAGTCTGCATCCTTCATCAGGCGTCCTTTGCATTCCTTTGAGAAATAACCTATCTTTCCACATCTGTAGCAGCGAAGATCATTTTTCCTTCCATCTCTATCTTCTCTTCTTTCTTTTCTTCTTTCTTTTCTTTCTTCCTTTCCCTCTCTTCTTTCTTCCTTTCCCTCTCTTCTTTCTTCCCTCGGATGGAACTTCATCGGCTTCTGTTCATAGGAGGGCTGGAACTTCTCCGTTCTGGAGTCTCTTCTTTCAAATGGCTTTTTGACGAACTTCTTCTGGAACTGTTTAGTTATCAAAGCCAGAGACTTGGCAAAGGCTTTGAGATCATCATCAGAATTGGATGTCTCGTTTTAAGATTCTGACTCTACTACCAATGCCTTCTTTTTCCTCCTATGGTCTCTGGTTGAGGTCCTTGAAACATCCTTTTCTTCTGCAGCAAGGGCAAGAGGTCCGCCCATGGACACTTTTCTCTTCATTATGTCCTTTTCTTGTGCAACAAGAGTTCCATAGATGTCATGAAGTGACCAGCTGTCTAAGTCCTGATTTGCTTGGAGGGACGTCGACAACTGAGCCCATTCATCACTGCTTGGAGGGACGTCGACAACTGAGCCCATTCATCACCAAGACTCTTAACAAATAGAACGTTATTTTCTTCTTTTGTCCTGGAGATGTCATTTCGACGACATTGATTGATCAATGTATTGAAACGATCATACGTCTTCTGAATTGGTTCATCAGCTAAAGCCTTGAAATTTTTATACTCGTTGAGGCATTGAGCACTACAATTCTTCTTCGTTTTGGCACCTCCTTCTAGTTGACTAGCCAGCTCGTCCCATATATTCTTTGCGGTGGTGCATGCATTGAGGGATTGAAAGATTTCATTGGGAATGTCCATTATGATGAGTCTTTTAGCTTTTATGTCTACCTCGACTCGCTCAAGATCATCTTCATCCCAATTCTTCTCATTCTTGGGCATGAAGTATGCAGCAACTTCTGCTATTGTGCTCGTTCTTGGGACTCTTGGAACAAGAGTCTGAGGAATGTAGGGACCCTCCATAATAGATCTGAGGAGATTCTTGTCCATCCCCTCCAAAAAATTCACCATTCTGATTCTCCATTGCGAGTACTCTTCTCTTTGAAGAGTTGGAGGCTTGGTGAGGGAACCTACACTATATGAAGAATTCCAGTTGGCCATTGAGGATTATGAAGAGAAAAAGTACGCTTTTTAGAGAAGATGAGTATGAACTCGAAAAATGGATGGTAAAAACAAATTGAGAGATTTTAGATGTGATCGATTTGATTGAAAAAACAATCAATTGGCTCTGATACCAATTGTTGATCCCAGATCTCTCAATAACACTAATACTTAAGTTATGAATAACCTAAATATGTTGTGTGGATGAATAAAATGAAGAACACTCAAGAACACAAGATGAATATTTAAGAATATACTGAGTGCCGAATGATTCACTTTATTCCAAATGATTGTGTAAAAAGCGTAACCGATTACAAGAGACCTAATGCCTATTTATACTAGAAAGCTAATTATGGAGATTGCTATCTATGGAAGATATTATGCAAATCTCTTATGCAAAGGAAAGCTTATTTAGACATGGAAAGTAAATAAAGCATAGTAAATCTTTTGGAGAATCCAGCTGTCAATTAGTCATCTCTAGTTGTCTTCTATGGGGCGTTGTTCAACCAAGTCTTGATATCATCTTCATCGGGTGCCTCTGGTTGAACTGATCTGGAAGACTCCAAGTGTTGGTAACCAGAGGGGTTATGAAGATGCGTAGTTCATCGCATCTCTGGTCACTCATCGGCCTTCTAGTTGTATTGGACACTTAGTCGTTTTGCCTGGAAGTCTTCCATCCGCCTTCTGGTCTTTCATACTTGTTGTTTTTCATTACTTTTACAAATGTGAGTTATGGGGTCTAACAATCATTAATTCTTTTTATTTAAAAGTGGTTTTGAGATGTGTGTGTCCCTCTAACACAAGCGACACATTAGTATTCCATTCAATCAAGAATGAGGACGTGCAAATCCTTTCATCATTGCACATCTTTTCTAGAGTCATTTTTGTTATAACCAGGTTTGAGACAACCTGGGTTGAGGTAATTTATACATGTTTATTATGTGGATTACGTGAAATATGCATATCTAAGTAGAAATGCATGAACTATATACGTGAACATGATATTATGCATGCATATATGTGAAAAGATGTCATGACATATATGATTTATACATGTATGCATGTGGTGTGAAGCATACATGAGGTGGTGCATATTTGTGATAAGTTATTCKGGTGGAAACATTATTATATTCAAAAACTTATATCTTCATGGTTAAGAAACCATGAATTTTATAATGAAAAACCCACCACCCAAGATTATTTCTATTGGTTAAAGCTTTCACCGCCTACGAGTTTTTAATAATCTTCACCGCCACGGTGGGAGTATTTAAATAAATAAAAAGATAAGGTTCTATCTTATCATTTCATTTTGAAGAAAAAATTGTTGAAAGAGAAAAAGAGTGTTGTGGCGGTGAGAAGTATTCTTGAACAAATCTTTTGTTCAAAGCTGTTTGAAGAGCTTGTGATTTGCTGTGTGTTTTAAAACTGCAGAAACTGTGATTAWTAAGGTGAGATTTTAAACTACCGTTGATTATAAACTGTGAGTTTTATAAATACTGTTGATTATACACTATGGGTTTTGATATTGGTTTTGAAGAAAAGATGGTAAAACTATTTTGATAGTTTAAAGGTGTTATTGTTATATATTTGTGTATTAAAAACCCGTTTTAGGAAAGATAAATAAGAGGTTGCTTCTTTAAAATAATTTTGAAATGATATCCTGTTGAAAGGATACAAAAGGATTTGAGTTTGGAAATATTATTGCAAGAACTGGTTGTTCTTGAATATTCAGAGTTTTGATGATAAAACTGTTGGTTGAAGACTATAGAGAATATTCTTTTGAGACGATTGTGATTTTGATTTGTCTTCATTTGGAATTAATCTATAGATTTTATGGATAAAACTATGAACGAGGATTCGATAAGATGGTTGTGACTGTGGTCCTTCATCCGAACTAGTTCATAGATTTTGAGGAAGAAATAAGGGTGACATATCAAGGAGAGGTGTCTTTTGGAATAAGGGTGGCA
>NW_020203295.1:2588-3968 GCF_001531365.2 Cynara cardunculus var. scolymus | reverse complement strand
AGGTACCAACAAGATGTATAAGGATATGAAGGCATTTTATTGGTGGCCAGGTCTCAAGAAAGACATCGCAAGATATGTAGAACGATGCTTAACTTGTTTACAAGTTAAAATAGAGCATCAGAGGCCCTATGGGAATCTATAATAATTAGAAATACCGATCTGGAAATGGGATCACATTACCATGGACTTTATCATAAAATTACCCCGAACTCCAAAAGTTTATGATGCAATATGGGTAATAGTGGACCGTCTATCAAAATCTGCACATTTCCTACCAATAAAAGAGACTTATTCATTGGAAAGATTGGCCCAAATCTATATCAAAGAAATTGTGACTAGACATGGAGTTCCATTGACCATTATATCTGATAGAGACAGTCGCTTTACTTCAAAGTTCTGGGAAAGTCTGCAAAGAGCTTTAGGATCACAAATCAGATTAAGTATGACTTATCACCCACAAACAGATGGACAAAGTGAAAGCACCATCCAAACTCTCGAAGACATGTTGAGATCTTGTGTCATCGACTTCGGGGGATCATGGGAAGAACATTTACCGTTGATAGAACTTTCCTACAATAATAGTTATCACTCCAGCATCCAAGCAGCACCTTATGAAGTCCTATATGGAAGAAAATGTCAAACCCCGTTGTGTTGGAATGAGGTAGGTGAAAAACAATTGACAGGTCCCGAGATTGAGCAAGTAACATCTGAAAAGATTGACCAGATTCGAACAAAAATCAAAACTGCCCAGGATCGACAGAAAAGCTATGCCGACAAACGAAGAAAATYGATTGAATTTAACATAGGTGACTTTGTAATGTTAAAGGTATCTCCATGGAAAGGTGCTATGAGATTTGGGAAGAAATGTAAGCTTAGTCCAAAGTATATTGGAAAATTCAGAATCTGCAAAAGAATTAGACCGGTAGCTTATTAGTTGGAATTACCAGAAGAACTCCGCTTAATTCACAACACCTTTCATGTATCAAATCTACGCAAATGTTTGGCAGACTCAAGTTTAGCAATACCACTTCCTAAGATTAAACTTGACAATAAGCTAAGTTTTATCGAGACACCAGAGGCAATAACTGACAGAAAGACCAGAATATTGAGAAATAGGAGTTCAGTTTAGTAAAAGTGCAGTGGCGTTTTCATAAGGGTTCAAAAGCAACTTGGGAATTAGAATCTGACAAGAGAACCCAATATCCGTGGTTATTTGAATAAGTGAATTCCGGGACGGAATTCTTTTAAGGGGGAAAGAATGTTAGAACCAGGTTTGAGACAAACTGGGTTGAGGTAATTTATACATGTTTATTATGTGGATTACGTGAAATATGCATATCTAAGTAGAAATGCATGAACTATATATGTGAACATGATATT
>NW_020203295.1:0-1418 GCF_001531365.2 Cynara cardunculus var. scolymus | reverse complement strand
GTTGGTCCTCATTATTGGACCAGAGGATTCTGGTTATTGATTTGAAGAAAGAGCCAGTTTTTACTAAATATACTATTTGGATCAGAGGCTCTGTATCTAGTAATACTAGCTTCTATGTCAAAATCATATTTTAGAAGTTTTAAGAAAAGAATTTTATACTTAGAATCTTTTTATGAAAAACAGACCAAAGAGGCTCTAGTTGGCTTGCACATTGAACCAGAAGCTCTGTTTACTTGAACCAGAAGCTCTGGTTAGAGGCTCTGGTCGAGGAACCAGAAGCTCTGGAAAAGAGAACAGAGGGGCTCTGGTCCTCGATGTTGAAATATATTCCAAGTGTGGTTTGGAACCAGAGGCCCGATGGACCGAAGCAGTATGTTTTTAGTTTTGCTTCATAAGATGAATGATTTGAAATAAATGTTTTGGTGATCTTCACCCTGCATTACATAAAAGGGAACCTCACTAGACATTCATGTCCAACCCTTATTTCGTGTTTTCAAAATTATGTGTCCAGGTAAATAATAATAAGGGAAAGAGCATTATGTGAATTACTTCCCCATGTGCTTAGCTGTTTTAGAAGCATAGATGCTAGGATATAAGAGCATGTACTTTACAAATTTTTGGGTTGCGTATTTTACATTATAGACTCTTGTATCAAGGACCTATGTGGAGGAAAACATGTATTTTATATATGAAATATGTGTTATATGCAATGTAAGGATTGGGGGTGTTACAATTTTCCTTTCTCTCATCTTTTTCCTCTTTCCTCCTACCTATAAATACGTGAGATAACCTCTCCTATTTTTCTTTACGCTTATAAAATGTCTCAAAGAACTTTTTTCTCAAGAAATTATGCAAGCAAGAGCCAAGAACATTTAAAACCTTCAACCTTTCCTTGCTTCTTCCAAACAAAAGGTTGATAAACTTTTATTATATTTGAACTATCCTTCTCATTTCTAAGAAACTTTGTTTAGACATTTAAGAGCTCCTTCTCTTAAATAACGAACAAACATACTAATGAATCATTCTAATACTTGATCTTAATCTAAGTTTCAAAACACTAAGGGGTCGTTCACCAAACACTTACCCGATAAGTGCTTACCGGTAAAATTTAACACTATTATATGCTTACCGGTAAGATTTAGTCCACCAAAATGACATCGTATGTAACAATTTACACGGTAAGCAGTTACCATGGTAAGAGTCATCGCTCTCACTTACCGGGTAAGAGTCTTGGTCCTTGTCTCGCTCTTACCGGGTACGATTCTTGGTCCTTACCATATTAATCCGGTGAGGTAATGTTACTTGATAAGCGCTTATTGTTAGCTATAATATTTACTTCATGTAAAAGTATGAAAAAGTATTCTGCAAGTGTTGACAGAAGGGTATCTTCCACAGAAGACAACAGAGGACCAGCAACA
>NW_020203294.1:21312-22953 GCF_001531365.2 Cynara cardunculus var. scolymus | reverse complement strand
TATGCCACAACATCCTTTGATTTGGTCTTATTTTTCTTGGAAGAAGAATTGCCAATTTGTCTATTATTTACCCCAGAATCATAACTCTTGGGGTGAGAGACTAAACATGAAGAATGGTGAATGTGATTAGATAGAGAATGCATGACATTGAAACAATCACAGAAGGAGACATTGTAAGAAGCTTTCTTAAAAGTTTCATTAAACTTGTCAAAGAAGGGTACAAAGTTTTTATTTTTAGAGCCCTTCTTAGGTATGGGCTTCTCATTACAAGATTCCTTCCCTATTCTAGGCTCCTTTTTGAAATCTTTTTTAAAACTCTTCTGTATTGATCCCCTCTTTGGTTTTCCTACAATCACTAAGACAGAAGCTTTGTTAGATTGAGGCTATTTTCTTAATTGTTGCCATGTGTAAATTGGTCTTTGAGTAGCAGAGGAAGAGCATTGAGAGTTACTTTGTCTTTGATTTTCCTTATTTCTTTTCTTAAGATTAATATTAGTTTCTACAACTTGTGTAGAACTTTCTTCATGATCTGATGCATATTCATGCTTAGAAGTATCTTTTTCAGAGGGCTCTGAAACAAAAACCTTTTTATAAAGAGACTCATTTTCATAAGGCTCTGTGATGTGTTTTGGAAAAAATTCAATAGCCTCTGAGGATAACTTTCTTTCAAGAGGCTGAACAGAACACATAAAAGCACAGTTTTCTTGAGTTTCTGGTTGTCCAAACTTAAATATTCCAATCTGACTCTGTCTCATAAATCTTCTTGGAATGGAATCCTTCTTTTTAGAAGGTGAGAAAGAGTTAATGTAGTCTTCAAAAGAAACATTTTCCATTGTTAAACAAGTTTTTGTGTCTGGAGCAACCAACAGCCTTCTTCTTTTGAAAATGGAATTTGTGTTAGGAATATTACTTTTAAGATTCTTAGAGGATCTAAAGGTACTCTCAAGAGTTTTGTTGGATTTAAAACCAGGTTTGTTATCAAATTCTGAGAAACCTAGACCTCTTCTGCCCATGTTAACTTTGCCATCCCACAGAAGAACTTATCCTCTGTGTCCGAGTCTTCCCAAGCAAGAAGACCCTTCTGATCATCTTCATCAAAGGATTCATCAGTTACTAACTCACTCGATTGAGCTAGTAGAGACTTCTGTTGATAGTAGTCAGCCTTCTTTTTGTAGAAGGCTGCATCTCTTGGACCCCTCTGTGGTGCCTTTGGCCCTTTTGACCAATAATCTGCAACAAAGTGGCCTGGCTTACCACATCTAAAGCATCCTTCTTTCGACTCTTCCTTCTTTTTCTCCTCTACCTTCTGTGAAGGCTTCTGCTCCTTCTCACTTGCCTCAGATCTACCACCTTCTGTGAAGTTTCTTCTGTTGAAACTCTTGTACTCCTTCCTTGCACCATTCTTTCTATATTCTTTGGTGATCAAGGCCAGAGTTTTCATCATCTCTTTCATCAAGACTTCCTCTTTAGAACTCTCCTCACTCTCAACTATGAGGATCTTCTTGTTCGTCTTCTTCTCCTTCTCTTCCTTCTTTCCAGAGCTGCCATCCTCTGCAACCAGAGCAAGCGGACCACCATAGTTCTTCTTCATCTGAAGTACTTGAGGCTCTTGACTTTTAAGAGAACCAAATAAGTCATCCA
>NW_020203294.1:18473-20132 GCF_001531365.2 Cynara cardunculus var. scolymus | reverse complement strand
AGACGATTACAATTCGGAAGCACATAATTTACAAAGGCCTAAGCTGCTATTTATACTAGTCCCTAACGACCTTACTGACAAGATCTTAAAAGAGAGAAATCATCTAAGCCGTCCAAAGAAGTCTATTAAGTCCTAGTCACGTGAGAAGCACATGCAGCAAACAACCTTTGAAAAACAGTAGAACAGGATCTTCACAGAAGACTAATCCACAGACCCTCTGTGAGCCATCTCAGAGGCTCTGCTGTAATTGACTTGTATGATCTTATTGCCAGAGGACCATTTTCCAGAACCTCTGTGAGAGACATCAGAGGTTTTGTTACACTTTACTTGCACGATGAAACAGCTTATGTTGCTAGTCCTCTGTTGTCTTCTGTGGAAGATACCCTTCTGTGAACACTTGCAAAATACTTTTTCATACTTTTATAAGAAGTGAATAATAGAGCTAACAGTTTTTGATTCAGATAATAAAGATTGTGCCCAATCAAAGTTTCTAGCATTTTCATCAATAAGCTAGATGTATTTTTCTTTTTCCGTTTGCAAATCTTTTTCCAGATTATTTGTACGATGTTTTTCAGATTTTAATTGTTGCTGAAAACTTTGAAGTTTGGACATCATCTTTTGCATTTGATATATGCATGAATTTTCCAATACCTCTTCACTCAGCTCAGAAATTCTCCTCATCGCATTCATCAGAAGAATCTATTTCCGTCTTTGCCATCAGACAAATATGAGCCACAACTTCTGACTCTTCCTCCTCATCAGTTAAATTTAAAAAATGGTCATCCTCATCCATCAATCCCTTTCCCGCATCTATTTGTTTAGACAGAAGAAACTTATTCTTAAAGTAGTCGGTATTTCTTGTAACCGGCTTTCTGCAGTTCACCGCAAAATATCCCAATTTGCCACAGTTGTGGCATTTGGTGTTTTTGTCTGCCACTCCTTTAACAAATTTCTTCTTCTCTTCAGGTTTCTTCCCAAACTTCTTTTCGTATCTTTTTTCATCATACTTCTTCTTTTCTCTAAATTTGTTTTTAAACTCATATTTTGAACCCGAAGAGAATCTTTAATTATTTGAGTGCGGTTTCTTCTGAAACTTCTTTTGAAAGGCTTTGTGTTAAACCCCATAATTCATAAAGTGAAAAAGTAATGAAAAACAATAAGTGATGAAGAACCAGAAGACCGATGAAGACATCAAGGCAGAATTGACTAAGTCTGGAGCACAACCAGAGGACCGATAGATGACCAAGGATGCGATAGAAAGAGCATCTTCATCGAAACTCTGGTCAACTACACTTAGTGTATTATCCAACAATTCATCCAGAAGCATGCGATGAAGAMTTAAAGATAAGGATGATCCATCATACCATGAATGACAGCTGGAGATGACAAGTCAACAGCTAGATTTCGAGTTTATCTTAATTATTAAAGTTTATCCGTAGTTTAGATAATCGTTATCTGTTATTAAAAGATTAGGTAAAAAGTCTCATTAGATAGTTATCTTCTTATTAGTATAAATAGGTGATTAGGCCTATTGTAAAAAGTAGTCGCTTTTACATTTTTCTTATTAATAAAGTGAAATCTTTGACGCTCAAGATTGTTCTTATTTGTTCATAATTTATTCTTGAGTGTTCATCACTTTGTTCATCAAATCATTATAAT
>NW_020203294.1:15741-17353 GCF_001531365.2 Cynara cardunculus var. scolymus | reverse complement strand
ATGCAGCTAATAACCATTGAAAAACAGTTGGAACATAATCTTCACAGAAGACGAAATCCGCAGACCCTCTGTGAGCCATCTTAGAGGCTCTGCTGTAATTGACTTGTGTGTTCTATTTGCCAGAGGACCATTTTCCAGAACCTCTGTGAGAGACATTAGAGGTTCTGTCATTCTTTACTTGCACGAATATACATCTTATGTCGCTAGTCCTCTGTTGTCTTCTGTGGAAGCTATCCTTCTGTCAAGACTTGCATAATACTTTTTCATACTTTTACAAGAAGTTAATAATAGAGCTAACAAAAAGTTTGGGCGATGAATGGACTCAGCTGTCTATGTCCCTTCAAGCAAACCAGGACCCAGACAGCTGGTCACTTCATGATCTGTGTGGAACGCTTACAAGAAGTGAATAATAGAGCTAACAATCACCCCCTAAGTATGAAACAGTAAAATTGGATAAATGAGTGCAAGAATTGACTAAAGAAAGAATACAAGAGGAGATTAAACTCATCCCCTGAAAAAGAATTACATAAATGAACGAATTAAAAATTTTGAGCAGGGCTATACTATTAGAAGAGATTAATCCACAGCAGAGTCTGGATAGTCATCTATGGCAAATTGCAGATCAGACTTGATGGCTTTTTAGACTTTGAATATCTATTCTCTGAAGGAGACTTGAACCTTGATCATTTCTAGAAGGTTGGTCACTTCATCCGCCCTTATAAGCCCTCTTTGCATCTGTCACCACTAAGTTGAACACCCACTCGAGAGACTCTGTCGAATATTTGTGCGTCTCTTTGGGATCGAAGAACCTTAGAATCTCATCCTTGTCCAGGAACACAAACCCAAAGATGGGATTGTGGACAATGGTGTTGGGATGAAATCTAAGCAGCCAACTTGGTATGTTCTTTGGAGGGGTAAACTTTAGATCTGGCTGGGCCAACCTCATAGCGATGTCAAAATCTTTCTGGCTGTAGAACTTGACTTGAGCGCGCATTACCTCAATCAGCCTTCTGAGAGAAATCGAATATGTTGACCTCCTCTCCATGTATTTGTTCAATATCTTGTGAAGGAATATTAGGTCAAATACACAGAGGTTATGGAGGTCAGCATCTGTGAAAGTATATAGGTTTCCATCATCCCTTTTTACCACGTACTGAGTGTATAGCACGATTTTCTTTAGCATAGTTCGTGGAGAAATTGTTTCGAGTGAAGTGATCACATGCTCTGAGAAGACCTGCTCTGGTGGCCTTGTGAATTTCGAGAAGTGGAACTTTGCAATAGCAGAGGGCATTCCTGTAAGCTCTGGGTCATAAAGGGGCTCTATGTCCACGGCTGAGTAACGCCACCACAAAATCTCCTTAACAGTGGTTACGGGCTCTGTGCACACCTTCTGCGTAGGAATCTTGCTCATAGATTCAAAGATCTCAAATACCCTCCCCACCGTGGCAGATTCTGGCGTTCTGGATTCTTTTTCTAGTATAGGCCTCTGGGTAGACCCCTCTGGTAGGATAGGCTTGACAGTTCCTACCAGAGCGTCAAACGTACCCGTGGATGTTTCTTCGGGTATCTTCGCGAGTTTGGAAGAAGAGCCTTCTCCAACTCTGGGGATGGG
>NW_020203294.1:14159-15491 GCF_001531365.2 Cynara cardunculus var. scolymus | reverse complement strand
ACTATTTTTAGTGGTTTGGCAGAGGTTGTCTTCTTTGGTTCCTCTGTCTTCTTCTCCCCTCATGACGATCATGGTCATCACCTCCTTGATCGTCATGGATTTTAGTGGCCTCTGTCTTGCAAGTAGTAAGGGGAGCCTTCTTCAATCGCTTTAAAACTTTGGAAGCCGCCTTCTCCATCTTTTGAATGACCATCTCAGCATTCACAAAGGCATTGTTGATGTCCATCTCTGTGGCCCATTTCATTTTAGAGACGCAGCGATAGATCTCATTTCTGAATGAGTCACCTTCTTTGACAATTTGCTTGGTGCAGTCTCTAATTGATTTGTTCGTTGCTCGGGCTTCCTTGAGGAGTTGGTCGGTGTATTTCTGCACAGTCTCTCCAAGGGCTTCAACCATTGCGTCTAGCTCTCTGCGAGTGGCTAGATGGTTAATGTTAGCCCTGGAGGATTTAGAATCAATGCCATAGGTGACCGCAGAGGAGAACATCCCTTTGATCTCATCCTTGAATGCAGAATAATTGGTGTAGCCGGCGGAAATGAAGTCTGCAGCAAATTGGGCGGCAACATCTGTTAATTCTGGCTTGAGCTTTTGGATTGAAGAAGGGTTGAGAGACAGGGBKCTGAWDGSTTCTGTGAGGTCGTCTTTGTTGAGGACAGAGCTCTGAAGGGCTGATACGGTCGCCTTGAGCTCAGAAGTTGTGGAAGTCAACTCCTTCAGAGCCTCTGTTAGAGGTGCAAGAGCCTCTATCACCGGTTGGGAGGAGAATAAGCTTTTCAACTCATCCAACCTCTGGAATACCGCTGTGGCAAAGGTTTGTCACTCCCCCTTCGTCACATAGGCATTCGGGGAACCTAGATCACCAACACATGGTGACCTAGTAGCCTCGGAGTGTAAGGCGCACTCAGTGACTGGTTTGTCGATGTCAGCTCAGGGACTTCCATCGGATCCCTGAACATCTCCAATTGGAGAGCCTACCAGTGTTCTGTCGATGTCGTGCCTAGTAGGTTCAGAGCATAACTCGGCAGAGGGATTGAGTGGAAACTTTGGGCGTTCTAGACCCGCAGTATCTGGGAATCTCTCTGTTAGGACCTTTAGATGCAGCTTGGTATTTAACCACTTACTCTGGATGAACTCTTAGAACGATTACAGTGTAGCGGAAACAATTAAATGAACAAACAGAGCAAATAATCAGTCAAGAACACAGATGAAGAATACGAAGAACACGAGAGAATAGCTTCAAATGATTTTCAATTCTATTGAAAATATTGACAATTACAATACTGGAAGCACCCCAATTACAAAGGCCTAAGCTGCTATATATACTAGTTCCT
>NW_020203294.1:5719-13874 GCF_001531365.2 Cynara cardunculus var. scolymus | reverse complement strand
CTAACAATCTCCCCCTAAGTATGAAAAAGTAAAAATTGACAAATTAATGCAAGAAATGACTTAATTGAAAGAAATTACAAGAGGAGATAAAATTCATCCTCTGAAAAAGAATTACATAAAGAAAGAATTACAAAATTGTGTTCCATAGGCCACAACTATTACAGAAGTTTATCCAACTACAGAGTCTGGATAGTCATCTACGACATATAGCATATCAGACTTGATGGTTCTGTAGACATTGAAGATCCATTCTCTGAAGTTGACTTGTACTTTGATAGCCTTCAAAATGCTAGACACTTCACCCTTCCTAAGATGCCCTTTGTTCACTTCTGCCACTGCTTTGTTGAATACCCATTCAAAGGTCTCTGTGGAGTATTTGTTTGCTTCTGTCGGAATGAAGAACCTTAAGATGTTATCCTTATCCAATAACACAAACCCAGAAACAGGGTTGTGAACAATGGAGTTTGGATGACACCTAAGTATCCATCTTGGCCTGTTGTTTGGAGGGGTGATCTTAAGATCTGACTGGGCTAACTTCATTGCTATCTCGAAGTCCTTCTGGCTGTAGTACTTCACTTGTGCATGCATGACCTCGATAAGCCTTTTAAGCGACAGAGCATAGCTTGACCTCCTCTCCATGTATTTGTTGAGAATTTTGTGCAAGAAGATCAAATCAAATACACAGAGGTTGTGGAGGTCAACATCTGTGAACGTGTACGGGTTGCCGTCATTCGTCTTCACAACTTATTAAGCATAGAGCACCTTCCTCTTCAGCAGCGTCCTTGGATAAATAGTTTCAAGAGACACAATCACGTGCTCTGAGAAGACTTGCTCACGTGGCCTGATTAGCTTAAAGAACTGGAACTTGGCATCGGCAGAAGGAATACCTGTGAGCTCTGGATCATGGGGGGCTCTGTGTCTACTGCAGAGTATCTCCACATCAAAATCTCTTCCACAGTAGTAACAGGTTCTGTGCGTACTTGTTGCATGGGAATCTTGCTCATTGATTCGAATATCTCAGAGACCCTTCCTACTGTGGCGGACTCTGGCACTTTGGCTTCCTCTTCTTCAAGAATTGGCCTCTAGGTTGACCCCTCTGCAAGGATAGGTTTGACGTTTCTTTGCAGAGCATCGAACGTACCCGTGGATGTTTCTCCTTGGACTTGTGGGAATTTTGATTAAGAGCCTTCTCCTGCTCTGGGAATGGGGCCTCTGCCCTTTCTAGCTTGAGCTTCTGCCAAGGAAGCCTTTAAAGCTTGAAGGAGCTCTGGGTCGTCATAATCTTCTTCGTTTATCTGCACCAGCGACTTTGAGCTTGACGACCCCTTCTGTGGCGATTCCTCCACAGCTTTGTCTTTGCCTTTGCCTTCAGGCTCTAGAGTCTTTTCTTTGCCTTTTGAGAACAAGGCAGCTGTAGAGTCCACTATCTTGACGCCTTTGGCAGAAGCCTTCTTTGGCTCATCTTTCTTCTCAGCCTTCTTCTCCCCCTCATGATGATCATGGTCATCATCTCCTTGATCGTCATGGTGTTTGGTGGCTTCTTCCTTGCATGTTTCCAGGGGAGCCTTCTCCAATATCTTCCAAATCTTGGTGGCCGCCTTCTTCATTTTCTTAATGACCTCTTCTGCGAGCACAGAGGCGTGGCTTATGTCTATCTCTGTCGACCACTTCAACTTGGAGACGCTTCTGTAGATTTCGCTTTTGAGGAGGTCTCCCTCTTTCACGAGCTGGGTAGTGCAGTCTCTGATCGCCGTGTTAGAGGCTCGGGCCTCTTTAAGCAGTTGGTCTGTATGTTTGCACATGATGTCTCCCAGAGCTTCAACCATCACATCTAGCTCTCTACGAGTGGCTAGATGGTTGATATTGGCCCTGGATGACTTGGTATACATGCCGTAAGTGACTGCAGAAGCAAACATTTGCTTGATTTCGTCATTGAATTTGGAGTAGTCTGTATAGCCCGCGGAGACGAAATCAGCGGCATACTGGGCGGCTAACTCTGATAGTTCTATCTTCAAAGTCTGGATTGAAGAAGGATTGAGGCTTAGAGCATTGAACGCCTCTGTGAGATCATCCTTCTGTAGGACAGAGCTCTAAAGGGTTGAGAGTGTTGTCTTGAGTTATGTCGTTGTTGAGCTCAACTCCTTCAGAGCCTCTGTGATTGGGGCGAGGTCTTCTGTCATCGATCGAGAGATGAACAAGCTTTTCAACTCGTCCATCTTTTGGAATACCGCTGTGGCGAAGGTTTGAAGCTCCCCCTTCGTCATGTGGGCATCCTAGGTACCTAGATCACCAACACATGGTGACCTAGTAGCCTCGGAGCGTGAGGCGCCCTCAGCGACTGGTATTTCGTAGTCTACTCGGGGACTTCCATGGGATCCTCGTACGTCTCCAAGAGGAGAGCCTACCCGTGTTCTATCGATATCGTGCCTTGTAGCTTCAGAGCCTAACATGGCAGAGGGATCGAGTGTGGACATTGGACGTTCTAGACTTTATGTCGCAGTGACTCTCACATGTGCCTCTGAAGCACATTCTGGTTAGTCACTTAAGTGTGGAGAGGCAACAGATGCCTCTCTGGGATGTGGCGAGTCCTTGGGCGATGGGACTCTTGTATTAAAACCTTCATCCTTTTGAGAGGATGTAGGAGTAGAAGGTGGTTGCCCGGCTGTGCGATCGCAGAGGACTGAAGAATGTCCTCTACGAGGTAAGCTTGGGTTGGGTTTGGCGTGTGCGCGCCTTGTTCAATAGGGGATCACTCTAGAACAGGGCCCCTAGAAGTGTGGGTAGCACAGGGAGGAGGGCTAGGTTGTGTACCTAAGGTATCTTTTTCCCCCTCTCTAATCTCCACTTCTTCTTCTTCTTCGTCTAAAACGAATTCTGTCCCCAATACTGTCACGTTGATTGGCGCTTTGAACTCCTGTTGGAGGTTGAAAAAGACATCATGGATCTACGCCGTTGGGGACTCCTCTTGTACGACCTTGCGCAACTTCTGCGCTTGGGAGTAGTAGCCTATGCGGGGCTTTCTTCGATTGCCGCCTCTATGACCACAACCTCTGTCGATTGGGCCTTCTTGGTTTTCTTCTTTTTAGGTTTCTGCAGAGGACTACTTGGGCCCTCTTCTTCTGCGGTCCTCTTTTTCTCCTTTTTCTTCACAGAAGAGTCGGCACCCTTCTATGTCTTCTTGATCTTCTTAGGTGGGGGACTTTGGATTCTACGACCAGCCTCACTCATCTTACCAGCCACTTCTGGCTCCTCCATACGTCCCTCAACCCTCATTTTTTCAATTTTCTCACCTAGGGGGATTCCTATTCGTGGTGGGGTTTCAGGGACCGGCTTTGGCCTCCTGAATCCACGTCTATAGGCCTTCCTATCTCCTTTACTAAGGTACCTGAGCATGGCTTTGGATAAGGGTCTGGGGCTTCTATACCCTTGCTCATGCTCAGTTGGGTGGAATTCTTTGAACGGGTACAACCTTGCATTGGGCTCCACAGAGGGTAGCTTTGCTGCTATCAGATCTCCAAAGACAAGACCAAGGAACCGTTGTAGAATGAGGTTTGGTTGGTTGATGTCTTCTTTGGCCTTCTTCTGCGCTTTGACCTTGGACTTTTCTCCCCTTTGAGTTGCGCAATTCTTCTTGATCAGTCCAACCATATCCTCAAATATTAGCTGAGCATAATCCAAAGGTTGGTTGAAGTAGATGTCGTACACGATTGAAAGCATAGCATGAGACGTCTTGTCGTGACTTCCCACCTTCCCTGTTAAGCAGCTGTTTACTATTGAGAACAGGGTGTTCCAGACAGGGGGTAGTCCTTTGCGCTTGAACTGAGTCCGTTTGATGATTGGGGTCGCATAGGAGTGGAATTCAAGGAATTTAATCAATTCCTCATCTGTCGGGGTAGCAGCAAAAGCATCCAATTGAAGAGCTTCCAAAGAAGGTAAGTGCAGGGCAGTTCGTAGTTTATCCACATTCAGTTCCGATGGTACCAAGGATTTATTGGTAGGGTGAAAGGCGTATCCCACAATAGTCAGTCCAAAGTTGTCAAGAGTTGTTATATAAGAACTTAGGAGAAATTGGGTTATGTAGGACTCAGGGGTAGGTTTAGTAGCAGACAGGGCGTAAAAGAGAGGATGGTTTCTCAGAATTTCGAGTAAAGGAAAGGTAAATTCAGGGAAACCTGTAGTTGAAGGAACGAAGTAGTAGTTGTTTGGCATTTTCACGAGCACGACCTTCTCGTACCGGTTTTGGACGAAGGATAGGGCGTGAGACGTTAGATCTTGGGCCTGTGTGACTTCGTTGTCACTGGAGACGTTGACGGATTGAGCTGAGGCAAATGAGGAAAACATTTTTGCAGGTTTTGTATGAAGGTTCGCAAGTTTAGGTTCGCCGGAGAATATGAGAGTGGTTAAGGTTTTTGGTTTGGGGGGAAAGGGGTATATATAGTGAGAGTTTTGAATTGAACCGTTTTATTGACGAAAGGTCGTGATGAGTGGTTTTAGGTTGAAATGGCTCAATAGGTATGACACGCCATGTTGGGAAGACGCGCGATTGATGACGTGCGCCCCCTTTTTTGACACGCGCGTGTTGGTTCTAAGCCTTATCCACAGAACCACGCGCACCATATCAATAGACAAGAACTATTAAGAGAGTTCTGTCAGAGGCCTAAGGGTAGCAGAGCCTCTGTGATATGTCCCGAGCCTTCTTATAATGTTACACTTTTTTATTACCTAAACGGTTTTGAAAATCCACAGAGAGATGAGTACTTGCTCAGTTCAAATCCGCAGATNAGCTTGGGTTGGGTTTGGCGTGTGCGCGCCTTGTTCAATAGGGGATCACTCTAGAACAGGGCCCCTAGAAGTGTGGGTAGCACAGGGAGGAGGGCTAGGTTGTGTACCTAAGGTATCTTTTTCCCCCTCTCTAATCTCCACTTCTTCTTCTTCTTCGTCTAAAACGAATTCTGTCCCCAATACTGTCACGTTGATTGGCGCTTTGAACTCCTGTTGGAGGTTGAAAAAGACATCATGGATCTACGCCGTTGGGGACTCCTCTTGTACGACCTTGCGCAACTTCTGCGCTTGGGAGTAGTAGCCTATGCGGGGCTTTCTTCGATTGCCGCCTCTATGACCACAACCTCTGTCGATTGGGCCTTCTTGGTTTTCTTCTTTTTAGGTTTCTGCAGAGGACTACTTGGGCCCTCTTCTTCTGCGGTCCTCTTTTTCTCCTTTTTCTTCACAGAAGAGTCGGCACCCTTCTATGTCTTCTTGATCTTCTTAGGTGGGGGACTTTGGATTCTACGACCAGCCTCACTCATCTTACCAGCCACTTCTGGCTCCTCCATACGTCCCTCAACCCTCATTTTTTCAATTTTCTCACCTAGGGGGATTCCTATTCGTGGTGGGGTTTCAGGGACCGGCTTTGGCCTCCTGAATCCACGTCTATAGGCCTTCCTATCTCCTTTACTAAGGTACCTGAGCATGGCTTTGGATAAGGGTCTGGGGCTTCTATACCCTTGCTCATGCTCAGTTGGGTGGAATTCTTTGAACGGGTACAACCTTGCATTGGGCTCCACAGAGGGTAGCTTTGCTGCTATCAGATCTCCAAAGACAAGACCAAGGAACCGTTGTAGAATGAGGTTTGGTTGGTTGATGTCTTCTTTGGCCTTCTTCTGCGCTTTGACCTTGGACTTTTCTCCCCTTTGAGTTGCGCAATTCTTCTTGATCAGTCCAACCATATCCTCAAATATTAGCTGAGCATAATCCAAAGGTTGGTTGAAGTAGATGTCGTACACGATTGAAAGCATAGCATGAGACGTCTTGTCGTGACTTCCCACCTTCCCTGTTAAGCAGCTGTTTACTATTGAGAACAGGGTGTTCCAGACAGGGGGTAGTCCTTTGCGCTTGAACTGAGTCCGTTTGATGATTGGGGTCGCATAGGAGTGGAATTCAAGGAATTTAATCAATTCCTCATCTGTCGGGGTAGCAGCAAAAGCATCCAATTGAAGAGCTTCCAAAGAAGGTAAGTGCAGGGCAGTTCGTAGTTTATCCACATTCAGTTCCGATGGTACCAAGGATTTATTGGTAGGGTGAAAGGCGTATCCCACAATAGTCAGTCCAAAGTTGTCAAGAGTTGTTATATAAGAACTTAGGAGAAATTGGGTTATGTAGGACTCAGGGGTAGGTTTAGTAGCAGACAGGGCGTAAAAGAGAGGATGGTTTCTCAGAATTTCGAGTAAAGGAAAGGTAAATTCAGGGAAACCTGTAGTTGAAGGAACGAAGTAGTAGTTGTTTGGCATTTTCACGAGCACGACCTTCTCGTACCGGTTTTGGACGAAGGATAGGGCGTGAGACGTTAGATCTTGGGCCTGTGTGACTTCGTTGTCACTGGAGACGTTGACGGATTGAGCTGAGGCAAATGAGGAAAACATTTTTGCAGGTTTTGTATGAAGGTTCGCAAGTTTAGGTTCGCCGGAGAATATGAGAGTGGTTAAGGTTTTTGGTTTGGGGGGAAAGGGGTATATATAGTGAGAGTTTTGAATTGAACCGTTTTATTGACGAAAGGTCGTGATGAGTGGTTTTAGGTTGAAATGGCTCAATAGGTATGACACGCCATGTTGGGAAGACGCGCGATTGATGACGTGCGCCCCCTTTTTTGACACGCGCGTGTTGGTTCTAAGCCTTATCCACAGAACCACGCGCACCATATCAATAGACAAGAACTATTAAGAGAGTTCTGTCAGAGGCCTAAGGGTAGCAGAGCCTCTGTGATATGTCCCGAGCCTTCTTATAATGTTACACTTTTTTATTACCTAAACGGTTTTGAAAATCCACAGAGAGATGAGTACTTGCTCAGTTCAAATCCGCAGATCCTCTGTTAGAAGCGCCAGAGGTTCTGATGAATTGACCTCTGAGAATAAGATACTTCAAAAGGTTTTGGCACCTTCTGTGGTTTGATTTTCATTTTAAAACTCCCCCTCTGAACCAGCTTCCATGATTCCCCCTAGAAACAAAAACCATTTAAAATCCTAAGAAGTGTCGACAGAGGGTCCGTTCAAAGAGCCTTTGCAAGTGATCACAGAGGTTATGTGAAAAGACTTCTGTGACTAAAAACGTTTTTCTTCTTCAAAGATTTTATTATTTTTAAGCTCATACTCCCCCTCAAACCTTGCAAGACTCTGCGAGGTTAAACCTGTTAACTATAAAATCAAGTGAAAGGTTATTCAAGAAATAAAACTATATACACAAAGAAATTTAAAAGAAAAATATATACAATTAAGAATAAAAGAATAAGACAACCATCAACTAGGACTCTGGACATGTCATTCCTATTTTCACTACAAGGAAATTAAACCTTTTCGCATCTAGGGCTTTAGTAAAGAGGTCAGCCAATTGAAATTCTGATTTTACAAAGTATAACTCGACATTACCTTCTTCAACTTGATGTTTAAGAAAATGGTACCTTATGTCGATATGCTTTGTCTTAGAATGTTGAACTGGATTGGCTGAAATTGTAATAGCACTAATTGAATCACAGAGGATGGGGATTTTTGTTGACAGAGTAGCTGTAGTCACGTAGTTGGGTCTGCATCCACAGAGCTTGTGAACAAGAACTTGCAGCAGCTACATATTCAGCCTCTGTTGTGGAAGTTGAGACACAATTCTGCTTCTTTGAAGACCAACTCACTAGTTTTCCTACAAGAAACTGGCAGCTCGCAGAGGTGCTCTTTCTGTCAATTTGGCATCCACCATAGTCTGAATCCGTATAAACCACTATATCAATATTTGAATGCAGAGGGTACCATAGTCCAAGAGTTGGTGTCTTCTTTAAATAACGTAGGATCCTCTTAACTGGACTAAGATATGATTCTTTAGGATTGGCCTGATACCTGGCACATATACACGTGGAAAACATGATGTCAGGCCTGCTAGCAGTTAAATATAAGAGGGATCCAATTATGTCTCTGTAGAGCTTGCACTCTACAGGTGGACCATTAATGTCCTTATTAAGTTTCTGGCCTGGAGCCATGGGAGTCCTCATGGGAGAGGCGTCGTTCATCTTATACTTCTTCAATGGGTCATGAACGTATTTGGATTGGTTAATGAATATGCCTTCGGCTGATTGCTTTACTTGTAGACCTAAGAAGAAGGTTAGCTCTCCCATCAT
>NW_020203294.1:4253-5249 GCF_001531365.2 Cynara cardunculus var. scolymus | reverse complement strand
GCTTTGGGAGCCTGCTTGAGACCATACAGAGCCTTGTCTAAGAAATAGACGTGGTTTGGATACTTATCACTCTCGAACCCTGGGGGTTGCTTGACATATACCTCTTCTTTGAGCTTGCCGTTTAGAAATGCTGACTTTACATCCATTTGAAATACTTTGAACCCTCTGTGAGCTGCAAATGCTAGAAAGATACGAATAGCTTCTAGTCTGTCCACAGGATCAAAAGTTTCTTCATAGTCAATACCCTCGTTCTAGCAATACCCTTTAGCAACTAATCTTGCCTTGTTCCTTACCACCACCCCTTGCTCATCCTTCTTATTACGGAAAACCCACTTGGTGCCAGTAGTAAGCTTCCCAGTTGGCAGAGGTACAAGTGTCCATACCTGGTTTCTGTCAAATTGAACTAGCTCGTCTTGCATAGCATCAACCCAGAAGGTATCTDCYAGAGCCTCTGCCACTGTTTTAGGTTCAATTTCGCTTACATAACAAGTGAATAAGCAGAAATTTGACGTGGCTCACGTCTTAACACCGGCAGAAGGTTCTCCTATGATTTGAGATTGAGGATGGCTCTTGGTCTATTTTGTAACATGTTGTGGTTGAACAGAGGGCACAGTTTCTTGAACAATTTGAAGTTGAGGTGGAGATGCAGAGTCTTCTTCAGGTTCTGGAGCTTCGTTTGAGGATAAATCTGGAGGACTTTCAATTATTGGAGTAGCTTCTAGTGGAGAAGCTTCTAGGGAAGTAGTCACAGAGGATGGGGTGAGTGGAGCTTGCTCCGTGATAGATGTCGTGGAGGGACTTGCTCTGTATGCTTGATCTGGATGGATAACTTCTACAGAGGATCTTTCAGGCTCTTTGTCTTCTTTATAACAGTCTGCAAAGAGTTGTTGTAGGTCTGGAGTGATTGTAGCATTTGGGGATTTGTCGGCTTGAATTTTCAACTCTTCTGTGAACTTGTTTTTTGTCACTTGAAAAGAATCATCAAATTTGACATTT
>NW_020203294.1:0-2373 GCF_001531365.2 Cynara cardunculus var. scolymus | reverse complement strand
TTTCTAAATTTATAAATTTTGATTGCGCTTCTTCGAACATTTTGAAAAATCGATTTCTTTCTTCTGTGAGCAGAATTACTTCTTTTTCACAGAGAAAAAGTTTTTTCTTTTAAATTGAAATGCTCCAAATGGCATGAATCGAGATTATCGATGATAGAGAGAAAGTTTTTCTTTTAAATTGAAATGCTCCAAATGGCATGAATCGAGATTATCGATGATCTTTGTGTAAAGATCAAGAGATTCAGAAGAGGAGGAAGTAGAGACCTCTTGCTTGTTTCTGTCAGAGGAGTCTGAATTGATATCTGCCATCCTACAGAAGAGCTCGTCCTCTGTGTCCGAGTCTTCCCAAACGAGAAGACCCTTCTGTTCGTCTTTATCAGAAGACTTGTCGGTTACTAGCTCCATTGATTGAGCTAGCAGAGACTTCTGCTGATAGTAGTCAGCCTTCTTTTTATAGAAGGCTGCATCTTTAGGACCCCTCTGTGGTGCCCTTGGCCCTTTTGACCAGCAGTCTGCAGCAAAGTGGCCTGGTTTGCCACATTTAAAGCAGCCATCTTTTGGCTCTTTCTTCCTCTGCTCCTCCACCCTCTCCGAAGGCTTCTGTTCCTTCTCTCTTTTCTTAGATCTCTCTCCCTCTGCAAAGTTTCTTTTGTTGAAACTTTTAAACTCTTTCCTCTCTCCACCGTTCCTAAATTCTCTGGTGATTAAGGCCAGAGTTTTCATCATCTCCTTCATGGAGACTTCTTCATCAGAACTGCCTTCACTCTCTACAATCAATACTTTCTTCTTCTTCTTCTTCTTCTCCTTCTCTTCCTTCTATGCCTCCTTCCCTTTCCCAGAGCATCCATCCTCTGCGATTAGAGCCAGAGGACCACCATAGTTCTTTTTCAACTGCAGAACTTGAGGCTCTTGGCTTTTAAGAGATCCAAACAAGTCTGCTAGAGTCCACATTTCCAAGTCTAGGGTGGCCTTCATGGACATGGTGAGGTGCATCCAATCAACTCCAAGGCTCTTCAAGAATAATGAGTTGTTGTCCTCTGCCGTTCTCATGACTCCATACCTCTTGCAGTTACTGATTAAGGTGTTTAGTCCAGAGTATGTGTCAGACAGGGATTCACCTTCTTCAATTTGCTTCTCTAATTCTGCCTAAATGTCCATGAACAGTTGACAGTGATCGATGCACTTGAAGATTTCGTAAGGTATTGCCATAATTAACAATCATTTGCACTTGCTGCCCAATTCAACCATWATTTTGTCCTCATCACTCCAGTTTGCAATAGGACGTGGTTCATAGTGCTCGGGAATTTCTGGAGTTGTTCCAGTGGCTGGAACTCTTGAAATTAAATTCATGGGGACATAGGGAGGATTATAAAGAAATTCACATATCCTTGGGTGAATTCCTTCCAGAAAGTTAACCATTCGCACTTTCCATTGGGGATACTTCTCACGTATAAGCGTGGGAGGTTTAGATTGCAAACCAGTGCTCATAAAAAAAGTATTGGCCTGATTCGCCATTGAAAAAAGAAGAAAAGTAGGAATAAGAAGACACGGATTAAGTAGAGTAAAACAGGGTAACCTGAGGAAGAAGACTGGTGTTCTTGAACAAATGCAAATTAATACCAAGAACGAAATCAATCAAATAAGAATTCGATTCCGGCTCTGATACCAATTGTTAGGACCTTTAGATTCAGCTTGGTATTTAATCACTTACTCTGGATGAACTCTTAGAACGATTACAGTGCAGCGGAAACAATTAAATGAACAAACAGAGCAAATAATCAGTCAAGAACACAGATGAAGAATACGAAGAACATGAGAGAATAGCTTCAACTGATTTTCAATTCTATTGAAAATATTGACAATTACAATATTGGAAGCACCCCAATTACAAAGGCCTAAGCTGCTATATATACTAGTTCCTAACGGCTTTTCTGACATGACCTAGACAAGTGAAATGATCTAAGCCGTTCAAATAAAGCAGATTACAAACATAGTCATGTGATAAGCACGTGCAACTAACAAACCTAAGTAAAGCGGTGAGAAGAGGTTCTTCACAGAAGATAATACTGCAGATCCTCTGTGAGTCATCCCAAACGCTCTGCTGGATGTGACTTGTAAGCTCTTAAAGCCAGAGGATCGGTTTCCAGAACCTTTGTGAGAGACAACAGAGGTTCTGTCATTTTTGACTTGTACGCTTTTGTTCACAGAGGACTAGTTTCCAGAACCTCTGTGATAGACAACAAAGGTTCTGTCACTTTTGACTTGTACGATTGAACATCTTCTGTTGTTGGTCCTCTGTGGTCTTCTGTGGTAGACCTCTTCTGTCAACACTTGCAGTAGTACTTTTTCATACTTTTACATTAAATGAAATAT
>NW_020203293.1:7449-21652 GCF_001531365.2 Cynara cardunculus var. scolymus | reverse complement strand
AGAAAACAAAATTGTGTATCAACATCTACAGCAGAAGCAGAATATGTTGCTGCTGCTAGTTGTTGTTCACAAGTTCTCTGGATGAAGACTCAGCTTAAGGACTATGGCTTTAATTATGACAAAGTCCCAATCCTCTGTGACTCCAAGAGTACCATAGCAATCTTTGCGAACCCAGTACAGTATTCCAAGACCAAGCACATCGATGTAAGGTACCATTTTCTGAAAGAYAATGTTGAAAAAGGTAACATAGAAATGCACTTTGTTCCAACTGAGATTCAACTTGCTGATATTTTTACAAAAGCTCTTGATGAAAAACGATTTTTATTCCTAGTCAGCAAGATGGGTATGTTGAATCTCACCACTTAGAGGCAATAATTATCTTTCAACCAACGATCTTCGATACATGGTTATGCCCATAAGAGATACAATAACTCAGCCATAAATTCTCTAAGTATCCTAAACCAGAGCCTCTGGTTCTAAAGACTAGAGCCTCTGGCCATATAGAATGACTTAGATTTATTGGCAAAATTTCATCTTTGAAACCAGAGCCCCTCTGGTCCTATTAGTAACCAGAGCCCCTCTGGTTCTATTGGTAACCAGAGCCCCTCTGGTTCAAAGAAAATACTTGGTATTTCTTACCAAGTCCTTTTCTCCCACCCAGAGCCTCTGGTTATATAAACCAGTGCCTCTGGATTCCAACATATTGAGATATCAATGTCTCACTCCTTGGATTCTTGCATTCTCTCATCATTTCTTTATCCTTAACCAACCAGAGCCTCTGGTTCCAAAGACCAGCGCCTCTGGTTCCCACCTTTACTTGCTATATATTATTTTCTTTACAACCAGAGCCTCTGGTTCTAAAGACCAGAGCCTCTGGCTTAAGATTCTTTGAAAACAAGTCTTAACCATTTCCYTTCTAACTCCCTTTCATATTGTTTTTCAACCAGAGCCTCTGGTTCTAAAGACCAGAGCCTCTGGACCCCATCCATTGCTTTTGAATCCTATTTTTCCTTCCCCTTTGAAACCAGAACCCCTCTGGTCCTCGCTCACTAAAATCATTTATATGACTAAGTGTGTCCATTCACCCAGAGCCTCTGGTTCCAAAGACCAGAGCCTCTGGTTTCCACCCTACTTGCATTATATTCTGTTCTCACAACCAGAGCCTCTGGTTCTCAAGACCAGAGCCTCTGGCTTTAGATTCTTTGCAAGCTTTATCGTAATCATTTCATCTCATACTCCATTTCATCATCATTCAACCAGAGCCTCTGGTTCCAAAGACCAGAGCCTCTACTTTCCTTCGCTTGCTATACATTCTTTTTCACAACCAGAGCCTCTGGTTCTAAAGACCAGAGCCTCTGGATTCAAAGTCTTTGCAACCAGAGCCTCTCTGGTCTCAAAGACTCATTGCTCTTCATACTTAGCCATATTTAATATTATTTTTCTTCATCATTCACAACCAGAGTCTCTGGTTCTAAAGACCAGAGCCTCTGGATTCAATGTCTTTGCAACCAGAGCCCTGCTGGTCTCAAAGACATTCTTTTTCATACTTAACCATTTGTTCATTGAATCTCATCATCCTTCACAACCAGAGTCTCTGGTTCTAAAGACCAGAGCTTCTGGATTTCAAATCCTTTGCAACCAGAGCCCCTCTGGTCTCAAGATTCATTCATTTTCTTATCCATTCTCATACTTGACCATATTTCATTCTTTTTCATCGCCTTTCACAACTAGCGCCTCTGGTTGTATAGACCAGAGCCTCTGGTAATCCAAAATCTAAACTCCTTATTGTTTCTAGGGGGATTTTTTACATTTCATTTCATATCTCCATGCATCCTTTGAGGGGGAGCAAAAGTTTACATTTGTAAACTTGCATTTTCCATCCAGAGCCTCTGGTTCTACTATCCAGAGCCTCTGGTYCTACTATCMAGAGCCTCTGGTCCCATAAAATGCTACATATGAATATAATACGAGACCTCCTCTGGTTTTATAAAATGGATTGACATACTTAACCAAAGCCTTTGGTTTGTTAACCAAAGCCTCCACATCATGTCAATCCTACATCACTACTTGTCTTCATTGACATTTCGACCACAACTCCTCTGGTTCCTCACTCAAGATATCATGCCTAACCAGAGCTCCTCTGGTTCCATGAAAATACAATTTTCACTTAAAACTCATCTACATTGAAAACAATCTTTAAAAGATTATACAAAATTGCAGCTTTTGTGACTAAAAACTATAACATCAGTTTTTAGAAGACCAAAACTTCGTAATTAGTATTAATCATACAATTATATGAGATTTTAAATTCCAATTTTTTGAAACGTCTTCCACAAATCCCCGCAACAGAGACATACACCCCGGTCTATAAAATGCAAGGACACCGCCCAACCCTTTCGAAGGAAGGATACAGCATCAACAGACCGCTGTCAAGGGTTATGCTCACTGTCATTCCATCAACAAAGTGAGATATGCCAAGCCTATGAACGCTTCATGCTGTCCCAAGAACCGAGGGTAGCTACCCCGGAGCACTTAGAGCCGTCCCCCCTCCAAACGAGGGAGCACAACCATCGTCTTCATCGAATGATGAAGATGATGATGATGATGATACTCGTGCTTCCCCCGGCCCTCACCAACATATTTCCCTACCTACTACCCAAAGGGCACCCACATACACTATCCCTGGCGATCAAAGCTAAAGGAATATTGAAACAGGATGATGCAGTCCAATCCAAACCCAAGCTAGCCATCCAGAGACCATCCTTCGAGCCTCTGGAGATGAACAAGCTGAGGAATCTCATACCCCATCTCAAAAAAGAGGTGATGAAGAGATGATAGCCCCTTCGCCTGAGGGCTCGCCAGAACCTCTCACACACAAACGCATTCGTTGCTTCTGATGTTGAACCCATAGATCATTCAGAGCAATCTTCATTTCGTGCACCACTACCCTCGGTATTTGATCTACCAAAGGGTACACATATCCGATTCACTTACTCAGCCTCTGAAGCTGAAGAAGAGGAAGAGGATGTCCAAACATCACGAGATAGTTCTTCTCTCGAAGGCTATCAAGGACATGATGGAAGTCCTTCACGGCCTACCTTCACACAAGGCCAAGAAGGCACTTCAGGAACAGAGGCACAACCTGCAACATCCGTTGCTGTAGGGGTTACCCCCTTAGCCGATCTGGTCACCAAGGCTGAGTTCCAGGCCTTTGTTTATACAGTTCCACGCCTCATGCTCGAGCAGCCGCCTAAGCAAACGACAATGCCACGATGACCAAAACCCCGATGATCAAGGTCTTGGACCTCGTGAGAGGGAGACAGAGGCGACTGCTGCATATACATCTCCATCCGCTGCACCAATGCAACCATCACCACCACACTAACCATCACCTCAAGAAACCCAAGCAAGGGAACCAGAGGCCTTTCCCTCTGATGATGAACCGCTTAACCAAGTTCCCTTAGCTACAACCCCATAACCCATCGTGTTGAGTTCCTCAACCAATGAAGAACCAACCACCCCACCATCACAACACCAATGAAAAAAAATTTGTCATCCAATGCAAACTTGGAAGTTGATGTTTTTCTTCTAGATTAGTGTATGTTCTTCATATGTGTCTAGATTAGACTTTGTTATTTCATTACTTAGGGGGAGATTGTTAAACCCCACAATGCAAAGTGTAAAAAGTAATGAAAAACAAACAAGTGATGAAGAACCAGAAGACCAATGAAGACATCAAGGCAGAAATGACTAAGTCTGGATTCGACCATTGGATCGATGGACATACTAACCAGAGGATCGATGGAAAGAACAACCATTGGATCGATGGAAAGACCAACCAGGATGAACATTTGACCGATGGATGATGCGATGGAAAGAAGCATTCTCATCGATGCTCTGGACAGACAAACACTTAGAAGATTTTCTAAGTATTCATCCAAGTGTGCAATGAAGATAAGGATGAAATCATCACATTGATAATCAACAGCTGGAATTATAGTTTATCTTGTTAATAATGCTTATCCATGTAARAGATAAACYTTATCTGTTAGCTAGACTATTTGCTAGAAAGTAGCAATATATAGTTATCTTAGTATTAGCCAACTAGTATAAATAGATGATTAGGTCTATTGTAAAAAAGCGCGCATGTGATAGAGAAAAAGGTTTTTACTCTTTGTTTTACGTTTTATTATTTATAAAGTAAAACCTTTGAAGCTCAAAACTGTTCTTGAATGTTTTTATTTTATTTTTGAGTCTTCATAACTTTCTTCGTAAAATCACTATAATTTGGTTATTCATAACTAGATTATTAGTGTTATTGAGAGATCTGGGATCAACACCTTTCTTTTTATGTTCTTTGGTAGAAGTCCTTGATTTTTCCTTTTCATCGGCAGTAAGGGCAAGAGGTCCACCAATGGAAACCTTCTTTTTCATTATGTCATTCTCTTATGCTGCAAGCATTCCATATAGATCATGAAGTGACCAGCTGTCTGGGTCCTGGTTTGCTTGAAGGGACATAGACAGCTGAGTCCATTCATCGCCCAGACTTTTTAGGAATAAAATGTTGTTTTCTTCCTTAGTTCTGGAGATATCGTTTCGACGACATTGATTGATCAATGTGTTAAAACGATCATAAATTTTCTCTATTGGTTCATCAGGGAGGGCCTTGAAATTAGTATATTTGTTGAGACATTGTGCTCTACGATTTTTTCTCATTTTTTCTACTTCTTCCAGTTGGCTTTCCAGTTCATCCCATAGTTCCTTGGCTGTGGAACWTGCGTCGAGGGATTGGAAGATTTCATTGGGTATAGCCATGATTATCAATCGTTTGGTCTTTTTGTCTGTTTCTACTCTTTCCATGTCGTCTTCATCCCAATTCTTTTCATCTTTGGGCATATAGTAGGCAGGAATTTCAGCCATGGTGTTTGTTCCTGGATCTCTTGGGACAAGAGTTTGTGGAATGTAAGGACCATCCATTGCAATTCTCAGGAGGTTCCTGTCCATTCTTTCCAAGAAATTCACCATTCTGATCTTCCATTGTGGATATTCTTCTCGTTGAAGAGTTGAAGGCTTGGTGAGAGAGCCAACACTATAAGCGGAATTCCAGTTGGCCATTGAGAATTTTGAAGAGAAGGATTTGTGTTTTGAGGAGAGAGAAGGTCAAAAATTGAGAGATTTTTGTTTGATCGTTTTGATTGGAAAATCAATCAATCGGTTCTGATACCAATTGTTGATCCCAGATCTCTCAATAACACTAATAATTTGGTTAATAATAACCAAATTATAGGGATTTGATGAACAAAGTTATGAACACTCAAGAAGAAATTATGAACAATTATGAACAATCTTGAGCGTTAAAKATTTCACTTTATTAATAATAAAAACGTAAAAGCGACTTAGATTACAATAGGCCTAATCACCTATTTATACTAATAAGAAGATAACTATCTAATGAGGCTTTTTAGCTAATCTTCTAATAACAAATAACGATTATCTAAACTATGGATAAACTTTAGTAATTAAGAAAAACTCGAAATCTAGCTGTTGACTTGTCATCTCCAGCTGTCATTTATGGTATGAAGGATCATCCTTATCTTCAAGTCTTCATCGCATGCTTCTGGATGAATTGCTGGAAAATACTCTAAGTGTAGTTGACCAGAGGTTCGATGAAGATGCTCTTTCCATCGCATCCTTGGTCGTCCATCGGTCCTCTGGTTGTGCTCCAGACTTAGTCRAWTYTDCCTTKRTGTCTCCATCGGTCTTCTGGTTCTTCATCACTTATTGTTTTTCATTACTTTTTCACTTTATGAATTATGGGGTTCAACAAAATTCATGTGATCAATTGAGCTTAAATGCATATATTTTCATTCAGCTTAATTGTAATATCTTAGGAGGGACTGAGTGCTTATCAGAAATACTTCATGGACTATCCGAACGATAGCCTTACCCATGAACTCAATCTTATTGAGTGAGCTTAACTGCAAATGGGTTTGTGTGCTGAGCTTAAAATGAAAAAGAGAGGAGTAGTTGAAGGGATCTTAACAGAATTGATGAGAGTTGTGTCCAGGATTAAAAGGATATCAGAATCCTAATCCATCCATTATAATCCGGGCAAACCACATAATTTATTATTTCTCAATTCTTTCGAGACTAATATTGAAAAAGGCAAAGCCTAGGCTAACTCTTGTCTAAAACCCCACCAACTACTCATTTATCTCCCAAAAGATAAGTTTTTCATTAACACTTGAGGCATGGAGCTCATTATTTATCGTTTTCTCCTTTGCAGATAACTGATATTGAAAAAGAAGGATATGATTGTCAAGCTATCAATGATTGAATGGAAGTCCTGGTGAGATGAACATCAAAAAGTCTCATATATAAAGTACATTCGTTGTATAGAATAATTTGTTGTATTCACATGCCAATCTTTTTGTAAAAGATTATAAAATAGGTTCATAAGTTGAATCTGGTTCTTTCCTAAAAATTCATAATCTAAAAAGATTAATTAGGTGAATTTGAAAAGATTTGCTTAACTTTCTATGAATTCACCGTATACTTCCATGTCCATTCATTTCGAGGTATGATGTTAATGCTCCTCATTATCATCATAATGGGGAACGTACATCAAATGAATGAAAATTTCTGACTCAATTCTGAAGATTGGGGAAGTTAATTCAATTTGAAGGAGTAAAGATAATTGCTCAAGAAAAGTTCTGAAGATTATTGTTGATTTCTGAAGATTATTATGCTCCAATAATCAAGGGGAGTAATTGTGAAGAACATTTCTCATTGGTTATAAGGATGGAGACTGTGAAGATTAATTATGTTATTTAAAAAAAGGGGGAGATTGCTCAAAAGTTGAGAAGAAGACTTTATCAATTTTAAGGGGAGGTGATAAATCTTTGGAGATGATTAATAAGTAGGGGGGATTGTTTCAAGATTGTTAAAGAGTTGAAGATTGTAAGTGTTCTGATGTTTGAAGAAAGAGTTTTAAAAAGGGGAGATTGCTAAAGCTTAAAAGATCAAATCTTTAAGATTTCAAGTTTTTTGAATGAATTCCGAAGATCGTTGTTGTTCAAGCTAAAAGCTTGAAGATCTAAAGGATTTGTTGTTTTTGGACTTGAATCCAAAGGTGGAGATTGTTAAATCTAAATTGTTGTATTCAAGTCCTAAGCTTAAAGTGTTTTATATGCTTTGTAATAGAAGTTTTGTTCCTTGTAATAGTTTGGTATAAATAGAAGGTAGTTGCTGATTAGTTGGTTAGTTACCACAGTTGTACACATTCATTCATACGTAAACAGATTGGGAGATACTATTTTTTGAGAGAGACATTTGTAATCAAGAGCACCTGTACACATTTGACCTTAATATACTTGCCGACAGATTTTTTTCTACTTCTATGTTCTTGATTTGTGTTTGAATTGGTGATTTAGACTTGAAATTGGGATCACAGTCAGTATCATCATCAATGTCTTTGTCCTCCTCATCTTCTTCTTCCTTCTCATCTTCCACATTAGCGAGATGGGCAACTGAAGTAGGGACAGATGGAGAAGTCTTTTGCATCTGCTATCAGCTTCTCATCTTTTGCCTTATCTTATTCATCTTCTTTCTCCCCCTCTTTGTCATCAACAGAATGAGGGAGGGATGCCTTCTGGGGAAAATGAAGAACTTCAGCCTCCAACTTGCAAAAGGACTCTGTTTGCTTGATGGTGTAATAAGCCACCATTTCCAGTGTTTGACGATCAGTGCTTTGGATGGTTGGTGTAGGAGTAGGTAAGCCTTATACCATAAATAGAATCTGTTGAAGAAGATTAGTGTGCTGTTGCAACTTCAGATTCACCTCCTTGCTCTGTTGACGGAAGGACTGATGAAGAGAGGCAACAACTTCATTGTTTCAGCAGTCTCATGCCTCATATTTGAGACTTCAACACTAAGAGAGAAGAGGTTGGCCTTTGTAGAGAATATGGAAGCCTAGAAGTCTTCAACCCTAGATGTCATAGTTTGAACACTGATGAGAACAGTATCCAGGGGTGGCAGCATTAGCTTTACATCCTCAGCCATGTTGTAGTCACTGGCTGAGGGTTCCTCCGAAAAAGGACATGAAAGATTAGAAAATAAAGTAAAATGTGAAGCTTTGAGGAACTCATGGTTAGAAAATAAAGATAAGTTGGGTAGAGATGAAGTACCTTAGGGTTCTTCAGAATTGTCCAAAGGATCACTCTGAGAGTATCATCAATGCTATCAAAAGGATCAACATTTGTTTATTGACTTTTCTCATGAATAACATCCTCAGACTCTGTGCCCATTGTGGCTTCAACACTAGTGGGGACAACCATTGGTGCCTTATCAGCTCTCGTAATAGAGACCAATGATAGAGAGGAGGAGGCAATGGCTGAAGGCAAAGATATGTTGATCCAGTGATTGAGTCATACTCTCAGTGATTTGAGTCATTGAGGTGGTTGTTGTGGAAGCATCCATCAGTACAACTGTAGCTTAGGAAATTGTTGTAGAAGAGCTGGTGTTGGTTGTTGCAGATGCCTAGGTGCTGAGACCAAGTTCAATGAGTGTAATATGTCGAGATGTTCCATTTATTGTTGTGGCTTTCACCCTTTTGGTTTTCTTAGCCTTCCATGAAGGACTAAGAGGGGCACTAGAAGGTATTTTCATAGAGGGGCATGAAACCTTGGGTATCACTAAAGGTAAATTCAGTAAATTAGTTTCAAAAATCAAAGAAGTTTGAGATTTGAAAGAGGAAGGAAGGAACATACCTGAAAAGAGATCAACGTATGTGCCTCTGACTGTGTGGTGAAGGATTCGCTGACCCATCTTGGATAGCGACTAGTCCCCTTCAATGGGGTATTTAACCTTGACGATTCTTGCAAGGACCCCGCTGAGGAAGCGTGTGTAGGGAATAACCTTTTCCCTTTGTCTTCTGTTGATGTTGATGACCAGGTCATCGAAGATCACCTAAGCATAATTTGCATTCTTTTTGTAGATAACGGAGTAGCCAAAGTTGATTGCTACTCTTCTTTCCTAGTCCTGTCTACTAGCTTTTCCACCCATACACTAGATGAAGTAAGAGAAGAGGTAGCTCTAGACAGCTACATCATGTTCTTCCCCACTTCGGACAAGGAATTGTCGAGTTCAGTGGGGTCCTTCTTTGTTGTCCAATTGTAGTGAATGGCATCTAGGAACTCCACTATCTCTTCAGCGGTTGGTTTAGCGTCGTAAGGTGCAACTTTTGGAAACTGCATTACTTAGTGAAGAGTTGTTGGTCCAAAATTAGTACCGACGTTATCAATCTTGAAGGAGATATTGGTTATCTCCATGACTTTGTCATCGAACGATTGAACTAGCTGATCCTTGTACCAGAATTTGGTCAGATATTCCATGATGGCGATGGGCGCGAAGGTTAAAGCATGGCCAATCACATAGTTCTTCAGAAACTCGGCAACTTCTTTGAAGTAAGATTTCTTTATGTGATGATTCGGTTTTATTATTAAGTATTTGGTTAAATACTAATTTATGTTTATATTATTTTGTGAGTAAAAGGTGTTATGGATTATTTTATTAGGATTTAAGGGGTCGGTTTTGTACTTGCTATATATAGCAAGTACAAGTGAATGGAAATGGGTTTCTGAAGCTCTTGTTATTAAAAAGTCTCTTCGACATTTCGATTCCAAATTATTCCAACTTCTGAATCTCAACTTAAGATCAAACCCATATGAAACCCTAACTCTTTCTCAACATGCAATCCATAAAACAAGATTGTCAACCAAGAACAAGTGCAAAAATAGATTATACCTTACTTGATGATCAAACCCTTCCAAGATCTTGTAGTTCCTCTTTGATTTGAGTTGAATCAAGCCTATGTGTGTGAAAATCGCACCTCTAGTGTGTGTGTGAGTTCTGGACTTAAATGACAAGAAAAATGGGCGAAAACTCCAATTTATAATGCTAAAACTCGAGTTGGGCCGGGTTGGCCCGGCTAGGKACCCATTTTGACCATCAACACTTAAATTATTCATAACTTTTTGCTCGGACCTCCGTTTTCTATGAGGTTTTCACCTACACGTTCCTAAAGAGATAATCTATAACATCCGACAAAATATTCCAGAAAAGATCTCCAAAAAAAATCCGTTTTACGTATCTTTTCGATGTAAAATTTTCCAAATCCTCTAATATATTCTTTTAAATATAATTCTAAAATTTCAAACCAAAAATCCTACTAAATCATAAGTTCTCTTTAACCTAATAATTAAATATAATTAGCAAATAATTGGGCATATAAAAAAAATTGGATGTTACAGCAAGTACTGGTGTCGGTATTGAGATGGGTATTGAATTGCCTTGTTGTACCCTAAGAACTTCAAGAAGGACACTATTTCATCTCCAGATGGGAGAGGTGCATATTCATTCAACCCAAGATCCGTCTTGGTTGGAATTTGGAGAACACGCGAAAACATGGATCTTGAGGGTTGTTGTGTGGGTTTGAGAGTTGAAGGGCATGGTTGTTTGGTTTTAGTGGAAGTGAAACCACATTTTTTCTCGTTTCTTCCACTATTTTGAGGGTTGTTGTGTGGGTTTGAGAGTTTCTAGAATCTGAGGAAGACATAGTTGCAGGTTTGGAAGAGGGTTTTGAAAAACTAGGGTTTGGAAAGAATCGGTTCTTGATTTTTTAACAGGTTTGGAGAAAGGTTTGATGTACTTACTTGGAGAATGATTTTGAACGATTCCACCAAAGATTACACTTCCAGGAAGCCTTTTGAATATTGTCATTGGCGGTTTGAGCGCTTGAAGACAACAATAGTTCTTGAGAGTATTTGAAGGCGTAAAAGAAAAATTGGGGAAAAATATTTGTTTAAATATAATAGGAAAAATAGAGCACTTGTGATATGCGCCCCCCAAACGTCAGAAAACTAAACCGGTTTTTCAACCACCTGTGGGGAGTTGCCACTTGGCTTGCCAGCTGCAAATGGCAGCCTCCCTTATTTGAGAAATCAACATAACAGGCGGTGACGCTTTTGTAAATGACAGTAAAATAAAATACTAAAAAATAAGAACTGTACGCCTTCCTTTTAAGATAATATATTTAAAGAAACTTAAGAGAAATTTGATGAGCATTCATACTCTGCCTTAAATAAAACAACAACCACAAGACAGAAGTTTTGTATTTGAATACAAAGTTACTGTATTTAGATTGTTTAAAAGAATTTGAGAAAGAAACCAGAGTAGTGCTTAAGTGAAGAATAACATACCTTAGGATCTCATACAGAAGCTCATGGTTGGACTATACATGTCCTTTGTGTAATAAACTTGTTATGTTTAGAGGCAGAAGCTCTGTCCAATAATCATGAAAGTTTTTAGAGACAGAGGATTTGTATTGTACATACAGAGGCTCTGTATGATGCATAATCTATTACTCCCCCTCGACTTTAGCTCTGCTTGATTTGCTCCCCCTTGAACTATGCTTGGATAAAAAATGATAAGTAATGGACAAGCATGATGAACAAGGTACAGAGGCTATGTATGTACTATACAGAGGCTCTGTATTACAAGACTATTTAGACTTGAGCAAGAGGCTCTACATGTACTATGCAAAGGCTCTGTCTCATGGATGAAAACTTATCAAAACAGAAGTATGCTCAGGAGGGATGCAGAGGCTATGTATAGTACATACAGAGGCTCTGTCTTTGTTAGTGAAGATTGAGCATACCCAACTTGCTAACCAAAAAGTTGAATCTCTTTTCATCAAGAGCCTTTGTAAATATGTCAGCAAGTTGATGATCTGTACTTACAAAACACATTTCAAATGTACCTTTCTCTACATGGTCTTTGATGAAATGGTAGCAAACGTCGATATGCTTTGTTTTAGAATGTTGCACAGGGTTGGCTGTGATCGCGATGACACTTTCTGAATCACACAGAATCGGAATCTTGTCAAACTCGACGCCATAGTCTTTCAGTTGAGTGTTCATCCATATTACTTGAGAACAATAGCTGGCTGCGGCTACATACTCTGCTTCAGTAGTGGAGGTAGATATGCAGTTCTTCTTCTTTGAAGTCCAACTTATAAGCTTGTCTCCTAGTAATTGACAACTCCCTGATGTACTCTTTCTATCACGTTTGCATCCTGCATGATCAGAATCTGCATATGAAATAAAACCAAATCCAGAATACATTGGATACCAGAGACCCAAAAATTGAGTTCCTTTTTAGGTATCTAAAAATTCTTTTCATAGCTGAGAGGTGAGATTCCTTAGGGCTTGCTTGATATCTAGCACAGAGACATGTAGCAAACATAATGTCTGGTCGACTAGCCATGAGATACAGAAATGATCCAATCATTCCATGGTAAGTCTTAACATCCATCGATTTTCTAGATGGATCTGTGTCAAGCTTAGTTTCCGTTGCTTTTGGTGTTCTCATTTTGGAAGAGTTGTGGAGTTGATATTTCTTTAATATGTCTGAGACATACGTAGCTTGGCTAATAAAAATACCATCCTCCTTCTGTTTTACTTGCAAGCCAAGGAAGAATGTTAATTCTCCCATCATGCTCATTTAAAATCGCACTTCATCAAAGTAGAGAACTTATCATAGTGTCTCTGGTTTGTTGATCCAAAGATAATGTCATCCACATAAATCTGTACTAGAAGCATCTCACCTTTATACATCTGAATGAACAAAGTTGTATCGATTTTACCTTTTTCAAAACCATTCGATAAGAGAAAAGATGAAAGACGTTCATACCAGGCTCGAGTAGCTTGTTTTAAGTCCATACAGAGCTTTGTCCAAGTAATAGACATACTCTGGATATGTTGAGCTTTCAAACCCCGGAGGTTGTTGAATGTAGACTTCCTTCTTCAACTTACCATTCAAGAAGGCCGACTTGACGTCCATTTGATAGACTCGAAATCCATTATGTGCATAGAAGGCTAAGAATAAGCGTATAGCTTCTAGCCTTGCTATTGGCACAAAGGTCTCGTCATAGTCTATGCCTTCTTCTTGGCAATAGCCTTTTGCTACAAGCCTGGCTTTATTTCTCACAACGATCTCATCCTCATTCTTCTTGTTCCTGAAAACCCATTTACAGCCAATAGCAATTTTATCCTTAGGTAAGGGCACAAGAGTCCATACCTTATTTCTTTCAAATTGTTGAAGCTCTTTTTGCATGGCATCAACCCAACATGGGTCTTGTAGGGCTTCATGGACTTTCTTAGGCTCTACCATGCTTAGAAAGTTTACGAATAAACATTCATTGCCCGTGGCAACCCTTGTCTTCACACTGCTTGAAAGTTTACCAATTATCTGGTGAAGAGGATGATCTTTTGTCCATCTTGTTGTTGGGACAGGTACAGAGGTAGGGGTTATTTGATCACGTTCCATAGACATATTAGGCATTTGGCTCATGGATGGCGAAAAGGGATCTGTTTGCTCCCCCTGGATGATGGTACATAGGAACCAGGTTCAGAAACAGAGGTGTTATGCTTTGTCTCTGTATCATTGGGCTCTGATCCAGAGCATGTCTGCTCTGGTTATGGATTAGAATGATCACCAGAGGAAGCAGAGGTGTGTGAAGGACCAGAGATTGAAGTGCTTATAGATGGTGGTTCTTCACTTACACGAGCAGACTCATCTCTGGGTGCACGTACAGAGATGTCTCATCGCCAAAGAAGTCTTCAAATAGGAGCTCGATTTCTAATTCTCTTGACTTCATTTGAGAATTGGAAGTCGAATTGTTAAGCTCGAGTCCAGAGCGGAGGTTCTCTGAAGTCATCTGTTCTTTGTCGTCGAACGAGATGTTGATGCTCTCCATGATAGTCTTGGTTTGTTGGTTGAAGACTTTATAAGCCTTGGCCTATGTAGAGTAGCCAAGAAACTTACCTTCATCAGCCTTCTTATCAAACTTGCCAAGTTGATCACGGTCATTTAGCATGAAGCATCTGCAACCAAAGATATGTAAAAATTTAACATTAGGCTTTCTTAGGTTTATCAGTTCATAAGGCATCTTCAAGTGCCATGATAGGATCGATTAACTCAGTTTTGGATATTAATCACTTACTCTGGATGATCTATTTGACAGTATTAGTGCAGCGGAAAAGCAATAAGAACAAACAGAGTAATAATCAATGAAGAACACAGTTGATGAATGAAGAACACGAGAGAGAAGCTTCGAATGATTTTCAATTGATTAAAAATGTTT
>NW_020203293.1:0-5334 GCF_001531365.2 Cynara cardunculus var. scolymus | reverse complement strand
ATGTGACTTGAGAGCACTTGATTCCAGAGGATCATCTTCCAGAACCTCTGTGATAGACAACAGAGGTTCTATCATCTTTGACTTGTATGCTTTGATTACAGAGGACCAGTTTCCAGAACCTCTGTGATAGACAACAGAGGTTCTGTCACTCTTCACTTGTATGATAGAACATCTTCTGTTTGTTGGTCCTCTGTAGTCTTCTGTGGTTGAACCTTTCTGTCAACACTTGCAGAATTTACTTTTTCCATACTTTTACATTGAATGAAATGAGAGCTAACATGCCACTTTACCATCGTTGCTCTATTTTGAATAAAGCAAGCGGTTGAAACGACTTCTGCCCAAAAATGGGTTGGAAGACCAGAGGTTGCTAGCATTGTCCTTGCAGCCTCAACCAGTGTGTGATTCTTTCTTTCTGCTACACCATTTTGTTGTGGTATTCTTGCCACAGAGAAGTTTTGAGAGATGCCCTCCATGTCAAAGTATGCATCAATTTTTTCATTCTTAAACTCAGTTCCATTGTCACTCCTCAGCTTTAGAACTTTGCTCTGTAGAAGAACTTGAATCCTGGTCATTAGCTTAATTAACAACTCTGGAACATTTGATTTCCGCCTTACAAACTCAATCCAAGTATATCGTGAGTATTCATCAATTAAAACAAGGATATACTTTTTACCAGACAAGCTCTGCATAGAGATTGGACCACAGAGATCCACATGAAGCATATGCAAAGGTTTGACATAGGACACATCTGTCTTTGTTTTATGGGATGCTCTTTTGAGCTTTCCCATGTCACACGCAGGCAGAAATGGTCCTTTTCGAACTTTATGGCAGGAAGTCCGTCAACCATATTAATTTTCACAAGCTTCTTTATATTTTGGAAATTTAAATGAGATATCTTGTGATGCCAGAGCCCTGCTTCTTCACACTTACGAGATACGAGACAGAGAGTCTCTGAATTATCTCTTGGTGAGAAGTTCATAAGATAGAGATTTCCCTTATGTTTAGCTCTTAGCAACTCCTAACCTGATTTTGACATAATAGAAAAAGCTTCCTTTTGGAACTTGACATTGTAGACAAAATCACATAGTTGACTTATGCTCAAAAGATTATGTTTAAGCCCAGAGACATAAGCAACCTTATAGACATAAACCTTACCTTGAAGAAGAACTCCATATCCCTTTATTTCCCCTTGCATATTATCCCCAAAGGTTACTCTTCCTCCAATCTTCTCTCTGTATGAGGAGAGTAGCCTCTTATTGTCGGTCATGTGTCTCGAGCATCCGGAGTCGAGATACCAAATGTCCACATGCAGCTTCTGCAAAACAATTTATAGGGATTTAGGTACCCATTTCATAATGGGTCCTTGATGATTAGGGTTATGAGATCGAATTTTAGTTTGGGGGAGAGGTTTTGTCTCTACACCAGAGTTACCAGACTTGAGATCTGGTTTGTCAGACTTAGCTTTAGGAGCTTTCTTTCTCTTCTAGGTCTTCTTGGAATTTATCCTCGACGACCCAGAGAGAATACAGTTACGATTAGAAAAATGTTGCTTTAACTTTTGCAGCAGAGAGAAACATTCGCAAGTATGAACACATTTTTATGACAAAATGATTTATTTGATTCAAAGAAAATTTTATTACAATCATTCCTAGCATTGGTAGTTCTAACAAACTTCCTATCTGGATCTGATTGTATTCTTTGCCTGTATTCAAACTTTAGAGAGAATTTAGCTCTTGTTGTCATGCTAACAAGGCCAGAACCTTGGAGAATCTTTTTCTCATTTGGAAGTTTTGCAACCTCTAGTTCTTTTGCGAAAATCTCTATCTCAACTTCATCTTTAATCGAGTCCACCTCTGACTCGGAGTAAGATTCAAGAAAATCCTTGTGTGAATATCGAAGTACAGAGGTATCATTAAAAAGTTGAGATTCTCGTATGTATGAGCTAGAGCCTTCATCCATCTTTTGTGTTGAAGAACTTTCAAAAGCCTCCGAGGAATTACTCTCAGAAGAATCTGTATGACCTTTAGAAGGATAATTCAAGTCCTCAAGCAAATCTTGCTCGAAAACCTGTCTCACCGTTTCTGTGAAGTCATCCAATAATTTTGGATCCAGAGTTTTAAGAAATTTTTTTGTGGATGAACTCTTGATTTCATTTGGTTTTGGTTTAACAACATCACCATTTGTTTTTGGATGTTCAAGATTAGTAGAGCCAAAACAAAAGATCTCGTTTGTCTTCTGTATGCTTTTTAGATCAACTTGTTGCATACATTTTGAAGAATAAGAGATATATTTGAACTTTAACCTTTGAGTTTTGGCTCCATTTTCAAGCTTACATCTTTTGAAAGGTGAAGTTGTATGCAGAATTGGAAAATCTGGTTTTTGCTTAGCTCCTAACCTAAACACAGATTCAAGAGTAGTTTTCTTCTTCTAGGTGAGGTGTAGGTTTGTATAACCTATCCCTGCTCTATCCTGTTGAGAATTAACATTTTCATACACCTGCTGAGCATCTTGATATTTTTTGATCAAGAGCTCTTTTCTTTGTAAGCTCTTGTGTAATAATTCCCTTTCCTTTTGAAAATAATTTTTGAGGGCTTCAGACTTTATTCTGTCACGTTCCTTTTCTAAAAGTTCTTTTTCTTTCTTCTGTATAGCCGCTTTTAATTATGTGCACTCTGATTTAAGACTTATTTCAGTGGAACGTTTTGTTTGCAAAAGTTTTTCATTTTCCACTAACAATTCTTGTTTTTCTACTGTTAATAGCTCTGTCTCTCCTTGAAAGAATAACTTTTCTTTTTCCAAAGACTTTCTTTTAGATTTTTCGACAGAGACCTTTTGCTGTAGATTTATGAAATCATTTATTAAAGCAGAGATGCTTTCTTCCAGGTCAGAATGAGAATAACTAGAGATGGAACATACCTGGGAGTTGGAGCCTGATCCAGACTCTTCTGTGTCGTTCTCAACAGCCATTCCACAGAAATGGGCTTGGTCTTCTTCAGATGAGGAGTTAGAGACCCAGTTCTGCTGTTCAGCCATGAGACTCCTTTGGGATCGATTATACTTGTACTTATTTTTGTAGTACAACTCATCTTTCACCAAAGGGCCTCTGCACTCTTTGGAGTAGTGCCCTATCTTCCCACATCTGAAGCATCTGACAGCTTGCTTCTTCTGTTCCGACTGCTCTTTGAAAGCTCTGTTTCTTCTTTGATCGCCTTGTCTTCCTTTCTTGTCAAATACCTTCTTCCCGAAATTCCTTGGTAATCAAGGCCAAGGAATGTGCAAAGGCACTAATGTCTTTGTCTTTAGAGCTTGAAGCTCTGTCTTCTTCATCGCTCTCCATGATAAGAGCCTTCTTCCCCTTTCGTCGTTCCTCCTTGGATCTTCGTTCTTTGTGTGGTTGACTGGATACTGTCTGTTTTGAGTCAGAGGCAAGAGCCAGAGGTCCACCCAGAGCGACCTTGGCCTTCTGCACTTCTTGCTCTTGTGCTTGCAAAGTCCCATACACGTCATGAATTGTCCATTACTCTAGATCTTGGTTCTCCTGGAGATACATGGTCAAGTTTCCCCACTCAGCATTCAACCTCTTAAAGAAGAGCATATTGTTCTCCTTTTGGTTTCTGATCACATCACATTTATGACATTTATTGATCAGTGTGTTGAATCTATGATAAGTGTGATCTAAAGACTCATCAGGGAGTGCTTGGAAACTATTGTACTCATTTAAACATTGAGCACGGAGGTTTTTCTTCATTTTGATCGCCCCCTTCCAGCTGGTTTGCCAGTTGATCCGATAGATCTTTGGCAAACTCACATGCGTCTAGAGATTGAAAAATCTCATTGGGAAGTGCCATAATCAAAAGCCTTTTGGCTTTCTGATCCACCTCCACTCTGCGTTTGTCCTCATCGTCCCAATCACGACGAAGCTTGGGAACCCTTCTAACAGGTACTTTGACAGTATCGCCAGCAACAAGAATACGAGGAATTAATGTAGTGGAAACATAAGTGTTACCTCTAATGTTCACTTAATGTAAAAGTATGAAAAAGTATTCTGCAAGTGTTGACAGAAGGGTATCTTCCACAGAAGACATCAGAGGACTAGCAGCAGAAGCTGTTTCATCGTGCAAGTAAAGTTCAATAAAACCTCTGATGTCTCTCACAGAGGTTCTGGAAAATGGTCCTCTGACAATAAGATCATTCAAGTCTACTACAGCAGAGCCTCTGAGATGGCTCATAGAGGGTCTGCGGATTAGTCTTCTGTGAAGATCCTGTTCTGCTGTTTTTCAAAGGTTGTTAGCTGCATGTGCTTCTCACRTGACTAGATTTTAATAGACTTTATTTGGATGGCTTAGATGATTTCACTTTCTAGATCATGTCAGTAAGGTCGTTAGGGTCTAGTATAAATAGCAGCTTAGGCCTTTGTATTCTGTGTGCTTCCGAATTGTAATCGTCTTATTTTCAATTGAATTGAAAAACCTTTGAAGCTATTCTCCTGTGTTCATCTTCTTCATCATCTTAAACTGTGTGTTCTTGGTTTGATTACTCTGTTTTGTTCTTATAATTGTTTCCGCTGCACTGTGATTATCCTAAGAGTTTATTCAGAGTAAGAGATCAATATCAAAACTGAATTTACAGGTCCAACAATTGGTATCAAAGCAGGAATTGAATTCTTATTCGATTAATTCTGTTTTTGGTATTAATCTGCTTTTTTCTAGAACACCAATCTTCTTCTTCAGGTAAGCCTGTTTTACTCTATTAAATCAGCTTCATCTTATTCCTATTTTTCTTCTTCTAATTTCAATGGCGAACTTGGACAATACCTCGTTCATGAGCACTGGTTCTCAATCAAAACCTCCCACGCTTATTCATGAGGAGTATCCACAATGGAAGGTGCGAATGATTAACTTTTTAGAGGGAATTCACCCTAGAATATGTGAATTTCTCTACAATACTCCTTATGTGCCAATGAACTTAATTCCAAGAGTTCCTGCTACTGGCACAACCCCTGAAATTCCTGAACATTACGAGCCAAGACCTGTTGCTAACTGGAGTGATGAAGACAAGATATTGGTTGATTTGGACAGCAAGTGCAAAAGATTGTTAATCATGGCAATACCTCACGAAATCTTCAAATGTATTGATCACTGCCAACTGTCCATGGATATTTGGGCAGAATTGTAAAAACAGATTGAGGGAGGTAAGAAAACTCTAAAGAACAATCGAGCAATTTGTGTTGATGAATACCACAGCTTCAAGGCTAAGAAGGGTGAATCCCTGTCGGACACATACTCCAGATTAAACACCTTAATTAGCAATTGCAAAAGGTATGGAGTAATGAGA